>NW_007577816.1:473960-521734 GCF_000690725.1 Stegastes partitus
AAAGCCTGGACTTGAAATGAGGCCTTTCAGACAGGTAAGCAGCAGTGTTCTATGGGGACTTTGGGCTTTGGCAGTTTTTAGAGCTTTGTAGACATGCAGAATAAAAACACTGAGCTGAATGTTAGTGACTCCGACTGCTCACTGTGCAGCCTAATGTGTGTGGACACTTGCCCTTTCAAGTGTAAATATAGTTGAATTGTATTGATCTTCATTGATTATGTCTCCCAATGTGTCCTATCCACCTGCTTCAAAGATCGCCACGCCTACTTTAGTAGTAAATTAATGGCAGCACAGTCAATTAGACAGAAATGACCATAGCTTCATGACATTTCGAGACACAACATATTCATCCCAGAAGGGACATTTCAGTCTCCCCTGCAGACATTTAAAAAGTGTCATCCTGTGTCACTGTACATCCTGAACCTAACCATTCCTGGCTGGTTGATGCAACACTGTGCAGCGTTGAACAGTAACCAGTCCTGAGACGTGTCCTTGAACAGCTCATTCACTCTAAATCCGCCTGCGTGAGAGCATCAGCTAAACACCCTTAAATGTACCTGTAAGCTGTTTTGGTGTTGATCCTCTGCAGAGTGTCACACATCTTAGAATTACTCATCAAATCATAAAAAGCACAGCTCATTTGCGGAGCTTGTCACCAGCGTCCGCTGCAGCCTGCAACAGGAAGCTGAATGATGGCTGCTTCATTTAATAAAGAATGTGCCAGTGTGCAGTTCATTGTAATATAATTACATTGCGGCTCCATCTTTCTGCGTGCCTCGTTGTTCTTCCACGACCTGTGGTTAAACAGCATCGTCTAATTCAACGGGTGATGTTATTTAAGTTGTCATCAGCTTCGCCTTAGTCGAGTAATAACTTGTAGTGCTCCTGCTTGTCATCAGCACAATGTCATTAAGAATAATTACAAGTCAACCAACATGATAAACGCTTATTGGAACAGCGACACTCGGGCCGGAAATGATTTCTTCCTCAAATCACAACATGTTTCCCTGACATGCTGGCAGGATGGGAAATATTAATTCACCACAGAGGGCTCAGTTGATATTTGGTAATTAAGGTATCTGCTACTCTGACAGGCACACCTGTGCTTGTGATTGATGTGTCCTGTGATGAGAGGCATTTCCTCCTAGCAGGTATTGATTGGCTTTTGAGTGGTGGCTTCTAAGACTGCGTTGTTTGTAATTCTGCAGTTGCGCTGTTGGGCAACGTTGCCCTTGAGGGCTGACTGGGGCACAGCCTCCACTGTCCCTAATCTTGGGATGTGTGAGGAATTACAAACCTTTAAATGCCCTCAGCAGAACCACCAGCATTGTGTGAAGCCGCCAAGGCACCACTCACCCCTGCAGAGTGCAAACACGGTGACAGAGGTTCAGATGGTATTTAAAGTGACAGTGTTTTGATTGTAGTGGAAAGTACTTTGGACTGAATCATGTAGTCACGGCAGGGCTCAAGGGCAATAGAGTGGAGGTGCATGGGAGTCAAACTAGTGTTGTGCTTTCACATTACTCCACAGTAATATAAATCATGACATTACCTGTGTATGGCCTTGGTAAGTAAAGATATAGATGATAAAATATTAATCTTTTATGAAAGGAAAGGGCATTAGAGGCCAAATTGTGAGGTTTCAGGATTTGAACCTCGAATTAAGAGACATTTTCACAACTTTCACATAGGCATCGCTTATGTAACACCCCTATAGATAGTCGATAAATGATTTTTAACACACAGTAATGCAGTTTTAAGCAGCGCATGTTCGAACTTCTGTAAAGTGTGAGAGACTCCAGGGAGATTACATCTAAACCATGTGTTCACATACGTTTAATTATGCATGTTTAATCACGTATGCCAGATCTAATGATAGTAAATCACTGAAGGCACGTCTTCTCGTGACTCAACAAGTGAACTGCCAACAAGTGAATTATCCAAGAAAGCTGTGATGAGATTTTTTTTCTAAGCTCCCGGTGCGTCACTTCGCCTACTCAGGAGACACTGTGCTGGGTCACAATGTGCAGGTCACCAGATAGGCTGAGGAGAGAAAGTATTAGGTTTGGATGTAAACAAAACCCGCAAGGCACGTCACACATAATGTGACGGTGCAGTTTCTGACATGAGTAGAAAGTTGGGTGGTTATCACCCAGCGGTGGGCCGATGATGCACGCTGGGCAGAATTTTATTAAAGTTGATTTGCTTTGTGGTCGTGTTTGTTGCTCCGGAAACCAGCTCGGAGTTTTGTATTCTCTGTGTAGTCTCCAGTAAACCTGCAAGTGGGCCAAAGATAGCTGACTTAGCCCATTCTCTTCATGTTGTCAGAAAAAAAAAAAGTCGGCAGAAACATTCATAAGTGATGCAGATGTTACAACACATTTAACAGTTGGTAGATACAGACATCATTTACAGACAAACTTAAAATGTTTTTAAAATATATGCTGAGCTCAAAGCTCAACCTTGGAAAGTAGTCTAACTCTCAAAGTCGACTTACTGCATAATTCACACACCTCCATCGTTGTACTGATGCAAGTAAATACCTCAAGACTAACTACAATTATCATAAGTAAGAATTCATTACTATGTGTACACCCAAATCTAAATAATGCAACAAGAATCATCAATGATATAATAGAAAAAAATATTTTTTACATTAAATAGTACATTTGTATAAGTTAGAACTGCAAACACTGTTGCCTCACAACAAGAAGGTCGCCGGTTCGCGTCCTGGTGAGGACACCCAGGATCTTTCTGCGTGGAGTTTGCATGTTCTCCCCGTGCAGTGTGGGTTCTCTCCGGGTTCTCCAGCTTCCTCCCACACAGTCTAACATGTTGAGGCTAATTGGTGATTCTAAATTGTCCGTAGGTGTGAATGTGAGTGTGCTTGGTTGTCTGTCTCTAAGTGTAGCCCTGTGATAGACTGGTGACCTGTCCAGGGTGTCCCCCGCCTTCACCCTGAGTCAGCTGGGATAGGCTCCAGCCCCCCCATGACCCTAGTGAGGATTAAGCAGTGTATAGATAATGGATGGATTTGTATAAATTGATTAAATTTAAAAATTTTAAAAACTAAATAATTAGTCAACATTAGTTACTTTTGTATAAAATGCAGTATTTTACTTTGAAAGTGTTCTATTGTTTAATCAATTATGCTACAACAAACAAAAATACACCGCCTAAATAATGTGTCAGACAGGTGAAAAATCCTAAATGACTAGAATGTTTTTCCTTCTGCATACACAACATCTCCACTGGAATTCACTCTACATCACAGTTGTGTGAGTTGCATTCTGAGCTGCAAACGTCCTTCGAAGCAGTTGTGATGTTGCAAAAGTCATATTTAGATTTTAGGTGAGATCAATGTGCAAACTACACGATGCACATACATCATTCTACACCAAGCGAGAAAACACCGGTGAAAAAGCAAACCACATTTCTGAGTGCTGTTGGGGATCTAAAATGTGATTATATATGCTTAAAACTATATAGCGTGTAATAGATTTACTAACGGTTTATAGTGAACTCATTAATATAAAATGAGGTTCCAATTAAATCCCTATAACCCTTATTTCACATGTAATTTTTAATTATATCAGTTGCCATTCAAGTAAAGTAGAGCTTCATTTGTCCACAGAAGGGCAACTGGTTGTGCTGCATTTGAAACACAAGATCAAAAACACACAAGGGATTTAAATGCAATAATACAGAATAATAAAAAGTTAAAAATGCACATAAAAATCATGGAATGCACAAGTGCTCTGAGCTTAAACAGCCTATTATTAAAATCCAAAGCACTGTTTACCAAGTGTGGTTGGGTGGTCAAGCTGATGTTACCTTTTTCTATCTGAGATTAGTGTTGAACTAGCTGGAGGTAAGGATGAGTCGTGTATTTAAAGCAGGAGTCTGGAGGTTTGAAACTCTAAGTGCTGTCAGACAGAATGAATTCTGCTGTCTTTTATAACTGTTTGTTATACAACTTAGACTTTCCTGTTAAGTACCTGAAGTTACGGAAGTTAATGATTTATTCTTTCGGAGCACATTCATTATGCAATCCCAGCTCCATGCAGCTGAAAGATTGTGTCGAGACTCACTTATGTTGCTCCATATGTCCATAAACTTCCCCCTTTGGTTCCCGTTTGGGGTATTGATGTGGATTCGGAAGTGCAGCGAGACTTAGCGTCATTGTACTTGCATGTTTTGAAATGTTAAACTGTTTGGAAGAAAGTGGCACACAGGAACTCACAACAGCAGCTGCATCTGAGATTTCTCTCCCCCACACTATCCTGTTCAATTGACCGTGAGACTGCTGTGAGTCGGTGAAAATGAGAATGACATCCTCGAACACGAGGCAAAAATTTTTTCACCCACGAGCAGCACACAAGCCGAGCCTGTGGTCCGCTGACGCAACGCTCGTGTTTAAAAATTCCACCTCTGAAACCAAAGTGATTTCATTTGCTCTCCCAGTGATTTTTTAAATATTTTTTATTCTTCAAACCTTTTCAGTGATGTCACTTTTTCTCTTTAGTATTTGCAGAGATTAATCTAAACTACGTGTTTGAGCCGAGCATGGGCACCGAACGAGAGCTTTAGCTGTGAAAACAGCCCGGCGTTTTGCACGCTGCAATAGGAGAAAATACTTAATTAGGATTATGGGATTTGTCTCTGCACCTTCAGATTCCTGAGGAGGAGGCTTGGAGATGTCAGAGGGATATAAGTTTGGTCTCATTTAATCAGTGAGCATGGCCTGCACAGCCCTGACCCCAGCAGTAATTTATTACCACTCAAACACAAACACAAGCTCTTTCACCGTGCTGCCGTCGCCCTGTCATCGGTGATAGAGAGAATCAGCTGGCTGAATATAATGAAACCAGTTATTTCCCTGTCAACTGTGAATACTTTTTCTTGCTTTCTTTCTTTCTTTTTTTTTTGCGCTCTCCCTCTTTTTTTTTTTCTGCCACAGATATTGCCATGGCAACTGTGGATCCTGTATGAAGTAGCTGTTGAGGATGTAAAGTAGTTCCCGTGGAAAAAAAATAATCTTGCAAATCCCCAAAACAAGAGCAGAGCAAGGCAGATGCAGTTGTAGGAAGAGGTGTGGGTATGGTTAGGGAATTTAGCGTTTATGGGATTATTCGCACAAGTGCAGCACAACCGATATCTGAATGCGTTTCTTCACATAACGGCGCTCCACCTGTCATTGAAGCAGCACTATATTTGCCAAATCTCTCTTTCCCTCTCCCTTTTTTCTTCTTCTTCTTCTTCTTCGTGGTCAATAGATCTTCACCGTGATTGGCAACTGTATAGATTGAGCGCTGTGTTCTAGTTGCAATTCGTCTCTGCCTGCCACCCAATTCGATGGCTGTCACCCAGCAGTGGCACAAATCCCACAGGCCATTATGAGGCTGGTTTAATCCCCAGAACAGCAGCAACAGAAGCCTTTCAAGAAGGGTTTCGGAGCATGATACCCTGTCTGTCACATGCATCCGTGGGCTTCAGGCAAGGCTACAGTCCGTTGTTGTGATCCCACTCCATCACTAATGTCTTGTCTTATCCCCAAGCCACTAAGACAAATGTACTGGATGTCCTCCTGCTGAAGATCAATCACATGATGCGTGTAATCTTCTGTTGGCTTTTGTCTTTCTGCTATTGATACTTAGATTTTCACCTTGTTTATCGCTCATAATCAATTGTGCTTTTATTGATTTTATAGGCCAAGATGAATTTCTAATAGAACTGTCTTTGGGTCCTGTTATGTCTTGTGTTTGTCTTTTTTTTCCCGCCTAGTTAAGGGCCTGATTTGTTAATGCATACCTGCTTCTTGTAAACTTGCCTCTGCACTTTCTGGATCACTTTAAAGTTGTCAATTGAATTTTAGTGCAGTATTCTACTTTAGTTAGGCTTTGATGAAAACACTGAGTAATGTGAGAAGACCACTTTCATGACTTTGCAGCAGGAGGTATTTAGCTTAGCTTAGCATCATATTAAGACTGGAGGCCTTGCTTACTGTGAAGATAAAAATATGAACAATGGATCCCCCTAATGTTCACGAATGAGCAAGTTGAGCAAGCTGCTGCTCTGGATTGCTGATTCCAGCCAGTAACTCACTGTTAAACTACAGTGTTAAACTACAGTGTTAAACTACAGCTTGTCCTGTAAGTTTTGAGTGTGCATCCAATACACAAGATAAGTCATGTTAATTTGTGAGCTTTAGGGGCTACTGGCAGGTGTTTTTCATAAAAAGTCTGCTTAGCTAAGCTAATTAAAGGCTGGTTCTAGCACCATAATTATTACACAGATATGAGAGCGGTATGGATCTTCTCATCTAACTCTTGGCAGGAAAGTGAAGGAGTGCATTTTTGAAATGGCATCTTCTTCCTTTAAAGCAGCTATAAAGCAACTACTTGAATGTGTGAAAGGAGCCTCTCATGATGAGAACATTGTCACCTGACTGCATTTCCATCTTCTATAGACTGTCTTTCAGATCACTGATTTGATTTTCTGACTTACAAGAGGTTTAGAGACTCCACAGTGTTGACCTGCTGCTTGTGAGACACAGCCAACAGGAGCATGTTAAACCTCCAGTACATTAGACTCCAGCCAAATCACCAAGATGCAAGACAAATATATATTGACATTCTCCTTGTTTAAGGCCACACTTGTAGTAATTTGTATTTTCTGCAGCACACAGACGCATTCACTTTGTGACCTCCAGACTCTCTTAATGCTGTTTTTTATTTGCCTGTTGCTTTTTATTCAGTGCTAAAAGTATTGTCATCATTATTACTAAAACCTTGAATTTCAAACTGTGCTTTTTTTTTTTTTCTTTTTTTTTGCTGGATAATCTTTTTTTTTTTTTTCTTCACGCTAATGAAGATAATGAGAAAATGCCAAGCAACGTAATTCATTATAATTCATGATCAGCTTCCCCCTGCTCCTTAAAGTCTGGAGATGCCAGGTTGCCGCGGGTACAGTGATTGATGGGATGCTTGTGACCTACAATAGACAGAGCCACAATTAAAGTGCGACTTATCTCCCAGCTGTGAATCTCAAAGATAAATGCTGATAGGACCCTTCCCTTTGATGTTCAGTCATGCACCCCACGCCTTGGTCTCAGCTTGTGTCCTTAGAATGACTGATGTGCATTTGAATATTTCTTTCCAGCAGGTAAACATTAACATTCAGTTCACTCATTCACTCCCTCCTCCACGCTCTTGGTTTAATGTAGTCTGTCTGTTTGGCACAATGAAAACCAACGCCTAATTAAAGTGTGCACACCATTTACCAATAAGACTGACATACTGAACATCCGGTTATTGTGGATTTTTTCATAACATTATATAAGATAGGGACTGTATTTTTTAATTTTTTTACTTATTTCCTTTGCTGCTTCCTGTTTGGGTTTTATTATTTCTTCCTTATTGTTTATTGGCTCTCAAATACTGAAGCAGCTCACACACTTGCAACCTAATCTTCAATCTGCAAGATATTTTCTTGCCATCCTCTGGTCTTAGATCACGTTTGCTTGCACCTCATTTAGGCAACAACTCTTTTTTTCCCAGGTGAAGTCGATCTTTAATACAACTTTCTGATAAGATTCCAATGCATTTTGTCATTATTTTTGCCAAAAATAATGTAGATGCTCACCCCCAAGGAACACGTTTGTCCTATTCTACCAGGTTTTATTACATAACTTGTTTTATCACAATATAGAGACATCTGGGTAATTTGCTTCTATGGACACGGCACACTTTGTGGGATTTTTAACATATCGTGCTTGTTCATCTTTCAGTCATCTCTTGCTGTTGCATCCTCTGAGTCCCCCACACCTTCTCCATTAATCTTGATAAGTGCAGCATTTTAGTTAGATACAGGTGCTGCTGATCCCAGTCTGAGTTGCGGTGTCATTCTTACTCTTGGATGGTCTACTTGAGTCCAGATCTGCTAAGTGAAAAAAGTAGACTCACTTGAAGCTTCTGTGTTTGTCTGATTATTTAATTCACACAGTCCAGTGGATTTTTAATACGAGTTTGAAGGAGAGAGAAAGGCAGCAGTGCTCTATGGGGAAGCTCTCAATAATGGTACTTAATTCAAAAACGGTACTATGAGTTTAACAGTCTGTTGGGAAATGTGACAAGACTCTAGGATATTCTATAGTGTTGCAGTGCTCAGTGTGCAATGCTTTCTTAAAGTCTCTAAAATGGCACACAGGGGTGCATTACATGCTCACTGTAAATAACTGTCTACCTATTGTGAAAATTTGATTCTCTGCCTTTTTATTCTCAGTTACTTCTAGTTTCAGCCCCAGCTACTATACAAGCTTCACCATGTGCTGCCATTCATTTGATCCCATTATTTCTGTTAAAAAAAAAAAAAACAAACAAAAAAAACCCCCAAACAAATAACAGCACAGTTGGATTTTAGTGCACTGGTGTGGATTAAATGAACATTTTGCTTACCGCACTGTCCCCAACCATGTGCTTGACACTGCTAATACAGGTGCAAACTGTCCGAGTGGCACAGCTGACCTTTTAGCAGTATGGCCGACCGTGTTCTCTACCAGCTGTGACAGATTACGACAAATTTAAACAATGAATAGAAGCTTTTTCTTTTCCTTTTTTTAAATTTCACTTTCAGCTTTAATTCTTTGTCTTTCCTCACGCGTTTTGACAATAACTAATGTTGATGCCTGGGCCCTGAACCTTGTCATTTGGTGTCCATTTATTTCCTTTGAGGGAAGCAGCAAGCCCACTGACATTCAATCACATTATTTTGGCACAATGATTCGCTGCCTCCACCTGTGACCTGAACCACACATAACACAGTGCATGACAAATGCCGTGTAAATCAAACCTCTACGACACATATACCCAGATGCCAACTGAATCTCATGGTGAAACCAGCAACAGAGATGATCGCATGCACATCTGTAAACAACGCAGGCAGCGGTGAACATCGAGGACCCAACGTTTTCCCCCTTTCTACAACATCTTAATTCAATTTCTTCCAAGCCACCTGCAGGGAGATGCTGCACCACTGGGATGCAGCTGCTGGCCTGTTATTGCGGGAGTGTGATAGAGAGTAAGCTTATAGCAGCCATAACAGGCTTTTTTAAGGGCATGATGGCCTGCAGGTAAGTGATTTAGAGAAAATCAGGTTGATGCTCTTCAAACCTTCTGCCAGAGAGGCATGGGCCAAGGCCAAACAGTTGTAAATTTTTTCAAAGTGTCAGCATTTTCCACATCGCTTACCTCAGGCTCGGCTGGAATAAATTCACACACAATTTTCAGAGATGAAATTGGTCATTCCTTGCGCGCCTTTTCACTCCAGGACCTCTAAAAAATGTCTGAAGGTGCCGTTTGTGGGCTTGTCTCACTGTATTTGACCTGCCACCTGATTCATATACCCAGTAAAGAGAAATTTTTGAATCTTTCACCCAATTTAGAAGGAATTGGTTATGCTGCACAGGGCTGATTTGACATGGTTTGTGCACAAAAAGGGAGCACATCTGATGCGTTCAGGCTCACTGGACACCTAACTTGGGTATATTAATAGGTACCACTGTACACTGCAAGTGAATGTAAAATTCTGTCCAGATCCTGCCTAACATTTTAGCAAATTTGTGTTCATACACGGTTATTTATTGCTGTTTACCGATGTAGAAACCCAAACATTTTTCATACAGTGACTGATCAGGACATTCTCTAAAAAGCATGTAGTTATTATATCTAACATGAGCTGCGAAAAAACTCCTTAAAGCAATAGCGAAGAAAAAAGTATAGAGAAGTGGACATTAAATTAATATGGCCTTTCATTGAAAATAATCTTTTGTGCAATTATACGAGATGCATTAGATTTTCTAGTCTGAGTTTTACACACTGAATAATATCTTAAGAGTTTAATAGCATAGATAATTATAGGATAATATATATCTAAAGGGCTTTATTGCACTATTTTCCTTTCAGAACACAGATATGAGAACCCCACTGCCACCTCTACATTTGGTTCAGATTAGAAAAAGAATTGTATTATTTTACTTGAACAGATCATGTGGACCGTGTCAACAGGTTAATGGGAGTTGCATCTCTGTGGGTGGTCACTGCTCCTCACATTTTGACATGCGTCCTTCAGCTGGGAGATCTGCTCCAACGCTGGCCCTGACATGGAGGCCAGTGATGTTGGACTTTAAATCACTCTTAGCACAAATCAGAAGGGAAATAATTTAAGATTTGACTGAGAGAACTGACTCTCTGAATTGTCTGTACAGTAATAGGCAATGAAAATATCTTCAAGGACCATAACATTTGTCGTGCACATTCTCTACATTGCACACATCTACGGTTACCGACGACTTATCAGTTAGCCATTAAATGGTTGTCTGCTGTCTACTTGACATTTCCCACATATTGAGCCCACCAGAAGCTCAAATGAGAGAAAAAGAAATGTCTGAATTTCTATACATAAGGATTGATATGTCAAGCATGCTTATTACTTAACGGTGAGGCTAAAAGTGCTTTGAAATAAGGTGCTTTTATAACAGTAATTAGACTTCTTAAACGAATAGTTCGACATTTTGAGAAATAAGCCCATTTGCCATTTTTTGTACAATAGGTTGTCGCAAGATTTGACAGCCAGATAGCTTAGCATAGCACAAAGACAGGAGGTGGTCAAAGAACCTGCCTGTCCTTTTCCCTCTACATGTTTTTTACAGCTTGTATGTTAAAGCAGTTAAACAGCCAGCCAAACTCGAAAACATAGTTGGACATTAGCATAAAACGTTTATGAGATCAAAACAGGCTAAATCACAGTGAATGCATCTCTACAAATAAACAACAGTGAACTTAGGCAATTTACAGTTATCCTCAACACTAAACAATGAAAAAAATGTACAGCCATTGCTTTCGTGGGTGTAGGAAAAACGTAACAGGAGGAAACTACCACTATTCTCTCTGCATGTTTACAACTGAGCATCTCTCTCCCATAATGCAAAGCGTAGCCTGTTTAACCGTTCAAAATAAAATACTAATGAAATACTTTTTACTTGCATTTTAAATGTAGATTACTTAATTATAAATGACGAATTTTTATCTGCTGACAGAACACTCCCCGTCTGGCATTACCAGTGCCACTGACTTTAACTTTATTTGTTAGTCCTTTTCAAGGAGGATGATGACATCAGAGATGGGCTGCGGGTAAGTCTTTGATGTTCCCTTAGACCATGTCCACACTTCAACCTTGCGAACCTTTCTATCACTACTTGGAAAGGTAGATGTGACCACAGCCATAGGCCTAGTAGCAGCTCAACCTTGTTTTACCATCACAATGTCCCCAGGTTGCAGGTTGCGATGGGTTTTGTGTTACTTGTGTCTTGAGTGCAGAGTGCTGATGTATTCATTCCTCCAGTGGCTCCAGGATGCATTAGCAAGCACTTGTCTCCACTGGGCTCTCACGAGATTTTTTTCAGTAAAGCTTACAGGTGGAGCAGGTAGGCTTGGCTTTTGGGTCAAGAGCATGGCAGGTAGAAACAGAAATGGCAAGGAAGTGTCCGATGAGACAGAAACCAAGGGCTGTGTATTGATTATTGTTGATATCTCTGCAATCAAAATACACATGACATTGTGTAAGACGAGTGTGTTTGTTCTGCAAGAGCATTGAGTCCAATATTCTGCGTGTCACCCCAATAATTCTCTCCCACACTCCCCCCACATGGGATGCTTGTGGTGGACTGAACTCCCATGTGCAGCCATTGCCATGGAGATACTTCAGGATGCTAGTTTATTTCTTGTCAGGCTCTCCCATGCCCACTTCCAAACTAGCTGCAATCAAGTTAGTGCCCCTGTCTGACCTAAGCTGTTTTGCTCAGCTTTATGCAGCTGTTGGTATCCAATGATTTAATGACTTCAATATGGACACCCCCTAGTATTCAAACGTGTGAACAGAATGGCCCATCGTTTGCTTTGAGCCGCACCCCCTCATGTGTGGAGAGTGACCACTGCCCACAGTCCAAATACATGAAGTCCCATGTAAGAGAAAGGCAGGAATGTGTTGAGCCTCTCTGGAGGGAGGTCTGCCATCTTCTGTACCTCTCACTTCCCTCTGAGCTTGCGGTATGTTATACAGTGATGAAGGATAGAGCCAACCAGCCTCTTTCCAGAAACAATCCACAGGCCAGCTTCCCCAATGGCCCCTCTGTGAACTGGCGCCCTTCGTGTTTTACTGCCATATGATAGTGCCTTGCAAGCAGTCTGGTTACATGACTGTACTCTGAGAAGATAACTGGGTTCTTTACCTCTGATTTGACAGAAGCATGTCTAAGTCGTCCCCGACATACAACAGACCATTGCTCATGTAGGGGTCAAGGTTTAGGGTTGCACTCAAAGTAGGAACTTCTCTTTTCGCTAGAAGAGCAGCATACTCTTCAGGATGTGTCTCTTTGAACAGTCTCAAGGATGAGTCTCTTGACAGCCTCAAATACTCAAGGGGCCCCATGTACAAAGGGTGTGTAAGCACAAAAATGTGGCGTACGCACTTTTCCACGCTCACATTCAGATGTATCAAGAGTGAAATGATCGTGGAAATGTGCGGTCCTCCATGCCAACTTCTAAACTGGCGTCTGCATGTTTCTATTGCTTTTGACCCATTGGTGACACTTGGTGATGCTGGGAAAGTGTCAATAATGTGAAAAAGGTCATTCCTCAAAGTGATGTGCATATCAGAGATACACAGATGAACAATTAACGCACCCAAGTGTTTGCAATTAGATGAGTGGATATAAAAGCTTGATCCAAGTCACCCACAACAGTGGCGACTCTCTGCTCAAACGGGTTGAGTTTATCCTCTCTTCTCCCCCTGCCTGTTTTGGCCACGCTTTGGCGGTGAGCAACAGTCCTCCTCTTGACGTCCACCTTGATGTCCAACCACTTTTTCTTTACCTGTGTGAGTGTGCACTGCTCTGACCCCACAGCATTCACCACCTCACACACACACTCTCCCACTCACTCCTCTTGCGTTTGCTGTTGATGCCAGAGGACAGCGTGCCGAAAAGAACATTTTTCCGAGCCTCGACTTTGTTGACGAGCGTCTCCAACTCATATTCTGTGAAGTTCCTCTTCTTACCTTTCTTAGTCATGGCTTGTTAGTGTTATCTGATCATGCAGAGAGGGGAATCTCACCTGCAGACCCTGTTGATACTAATTTGCATATTTAAAGGGAGACCGCGGAGAGGGAGGAGTCTGGTACTCCAACATGTGTGGTCAATTCCACGCTGAATGGGATGTACAAAGGAAATGTGCTTGGATTCAGACGTACACTCACTTTCATTCATCTGGATTTTTTTGTGCGTACAGAGTTTTCTGGATTGAAGCGTAGGCCAGGTTTCACTATGAAATCCATACAAGTCTTTGTACATGAGGCCCCAGGTTTGTGAGGCCTGCTGCATCGATGCCATCACTTGCATGTGTGGTGTAGTGGGTCAGTCAAGTCTGCAGACCTGTGAGAACGTGCCTGTTGAATCAAGAAGGAAACAGCTCTTAATAAGGAGTCCCATGTAGAGAAACGCTGAAAGTGTTCAGAGGTGAGTCGCTCGTAGATAAGCCACTCCCTCTATGGCCCAGTTTGTTGCGTCAGAGAAGAGACATAGTTTGGTGTATGAGGATCTTGACAGCAGCATTGGTACATAGCAGCGAGGTATGTTAAGGCTGCTCAGCTCCTGGAGCAATGATTTCCATGCCTCCTATGTGCTCATTTTGCCATCAGGAAGAAGGGCATGCCAATCCTAAATTCCATCAGCCAACTCTCTCAACAATTGCCCCTTTGTGTCACTGATACCGCCAGTCCGAGGGGGTCAAAGATGCTGTTCATGATGGAGAGTACTCCACAGCAAGTGTATGGCTTGTCAGCAACAACTACTTTGAATGTAAAGATATCTGTGTTTAAATCTCAGCACAATCCCAGGCTCCTTCGGGTTGGCAGGGTTTCATCATCAAGACCCAAATCTTTGGTGCCAGAGGCCAGTTCTGCAGGTTCAAAGGCCTGCATCACAGAAAGACTGTTTGAAGCAATTTTGTGGAGTTTCAGGTTCGACTCAGCAAGTGATGCACAAGCACGCTTCAACAAGTCTATAGCTGCAGACTCTGCGGGAAGCGATATCAGTCCATCATCCTTATAGAAGTTTCTCTCAACAAACTGTCTGGTGTGTGCTTTGATGTTTGTGCAAAAAGGCCACTGCTTTGCTCCCCGCTGGAGCTTGGTTTTCTTTTACATCAACGCTGTTATGGCAATTTGTGAATGTGGCAAAATGTGGAATTTGGGGGGAGATATGTTTTAAGTGGGCATGTGCAAGGGCAACCTCTGGTGTTGGATTTTCAGATCTGTTGGTCATTATCTCATTGCACCCTTTGAGAGGTAGTAGATCCATGCATATGCCTCTATTTACCACTTCAATTTGAAAACCCACTGATTTCCTTCCTGTCATCTCTGTCATATCTGCACATCTTCATAGAATATGGCGACAAGTTGTCTTCAACCCCAAATAGGTGGAAAAATTCAGAGCGAGTGAGCGAGCGATTGCTGTGATCGTCAAGGATGACATACATCTTGACAGAGCGTTCTGACTGACCTTGAGGAAAAACTCGCACCAAACAGTCCTTTGAACTGGACTGAGAAGTGCTGCCTTCACCGCGGACCTTAGTGTACCTTGGTGTCACCTTGAGTGCACGGCTGTCTTGGGGTTCTGCATCTGGCTCAGTTGTGGGTGATAGAGGAGACAGATGGGTTGAGTTTGGATGCATTGCAAAACAGTGTCTGTCACTCTGGCACTTAGTACATTTCAGAATAGTCTGACAGTCCTCAGCAAGGTGGTTTTGGGAGCAGCGCTTAAAGCACCGTTTGTACTCTTTTAAGATGTTTTTCGTTCCAACAATGTTTTCATTCTGAAGGCTCTACATTTAGCCAGGGGATGAGTTTTCTTGTGAACAGGGCAATTGCAAACAAAATCGTTGTCTGGGCCTGCATCAGAGCTTGCAGTGACAGCTCATGCACAGATACAGCAGTCTTAAAACCACTTGGTTTAAATGAAGCTCTCTCACCTTTGTCGCAAGAATGGCCACTTGGACAAGACAAAACTTGGGTCATTTCTGGCTTTGACCAAAGCATAAACAAAGTCCACAAAAAAGGAAAAGGGAGGGAATGTCACTCTATGTTCTCCTTTGGATCTGGAACCTATGCTGAGCCATTTGTCCTGTAGGTATTTTTTCTACAATCGGCTTTTTTCCACGGGGAGTGTCAGGGTAAACAAGTCCAGGAAGATAGCCATCATTTTTAGCCACCAGCAGCTCTATGAGAAGATCGCGAAGCTCTCTTAGTTTTGTGTTGTCCTTGGCAGACAGACAGGGGAAACTTACCATTCTTTTAAACAAAGCGTTTTCAACTATTTCTGGTGTGGCATAGCACTCCTAAAGTCTATCCCAAGACAATTTGAGAGCAGCTATGGGGTTGGCAACATGAACAGCTCAGATTTTATTTTATTTTTTTACATGTTTAGAAGACTCCTTACCGAGCCACTTCACTCTAAGAGGTCCAGTTGTTCGCTGTATGTGAGCCCCAGGTCCTGTGTTGCATTGAGAAATGATGACTGCCATGCTCTGAAGTTCTCTGGTGAGTCGTCAAATTTTGAGAGGCCTGTGGTCACCAACTCTCTACGTGCAAGGAACTTGGCCAAGTCTATCATAGCTGGGCTGCTGGTGTACTGAGAAAGGTGCTGATTGTATTGTATTTGCTGGTGAGTCACTGGAGTATGTTATCTGTACTAAATTGTCTTTGTAAGTTATTTTGTGGACTTGGAGCAAGTGGCTGCACGTGTGTTCTCATTGACAAAGGGGGTGAAGATATGCATGTGCTTTTCCTGCTTGACTGCTAGTGATGTTGCTAGAGAAGATTTTTCACACAGTGGGAAAACTCAGTATGCGTGGATGGAGCGTTGGGTTGTTGACCAAACTGTTTGGTGTTGCACATAATCTCTGTTGAACCACTTGCGATGGAACAGTGCTTCTCTCACTTTGCACATCCTTATTTTCCATAGCTGCAGTTGCTTGTAAGACCTCAGCTTTAATGCAAGCAGCTGCTGCTTCTTTTTCGATCTCCAAGACCTCTACATCTGCTTCCAGAGTAGCTTTTTTCAGGTCTAATCTGGCTTTCTTCTTGATTTCCAACTGCTTTTTAGCGTAGGCTGACTTGGTAAGCGCTGCTTCGGCTGAAGTTCTGGCTCTGATGGCTGCTTCAATGACAGAAGACTTGGAAGAGGATGAGTGTCTGGAGCTTGCTTTACATGCAGATTTGTCTGAAGATTTAGACGAAATGGAACTCTTGAGGCCAGCTTCTGACTTAGCCTGAACATCTCTGACACTGGTTTCGATGTCCATGGCTGTGTTGTTTTACTTTACATCCACTGATGGTCTGGCTTTTCCTGTACTGTTCTCTCCACGTATTTTATACAGCTTGTATGTCAACGCACTTAAAGAGCCAGCCAGACTCGATTTTCACAAGCCAGGAAAGTGAGTGCCTTGCTCCTTTATTAGCATATCATGGATAACAGGTGAAAACATATGAGGGAAACTGCAATGTACAAACAGAGAAAAGAAAGAAGTCTTTTTAGCTTAGTTGTAAAGTTGCCAGGTTATTATAAACCTCTAACAAAGTGCTATCAACAGCCATTAAACATCAGACTAATGAATAAATATGCTACACGCTACGTAAATTAGCACGTAACGCTCTTGATATGCTGATGTGCTCATTCACAAGCAATTAACACGAGAAACATGCTAACATAGTCGGACATGAGCGTAAAACCTTTCTGAGATCAAAACAGGCTAAATCACAGTAAATGCATCTTTACAAATAAACAACTGTTAACTTAGGCAATTTACAGTTATCCTCAACACTAAACAATTAAAAAACTTCGTGGGTGTAGGAAAAATGTAACAGGAGTAAGCTATCACCATGGCTCTGCTTCTCTGTGTGTTTTTAACTGGGCATCTCTCCTCCATAATGCAAAACGTAGCCTTTTTAACCTTTCAAAATAAAATAATAAGGAAAGACTTTTTTTAACTTGCTTTTTTAACTGTAGATTATTTAATTATAAATGATGAAGTTTATCTGCGGGCAGAACACTGCCTGAATCTGATGAAATCCACCTACACATTCCTATAAAGGGCACTAAATGAAACATGATATGTTGCGTGATAATAAATGATCATTTTTACACTTTGGGTATTTGTACGGATTAAACAAAAACTATCTAACCCTAACCCAACTAAACTTCTTGGTGGCTTGAAATGCTCTTATAATTGTTTCCAAAGGTTATGCAATTTGGAGTTAATGGACTATAAGATGAAATAAATAGGGGGGTCTTTAATGGTGCCAGGTCCTAAAACAGTGAAGCAGAAACAGTACTGAAGTCCAGTTTACAAAATGTCAATATCTGCTGTAATATATGTGATGCAGCTTCAGACAGCTGCTGTGATCAGAACTGTTTCCTGTGATTAGCAGATATGGTTTGGTCATTTTGCTCAATTTCATGCACACCTTGTAGTCCACTTTCTTGTTCATGTGTATTCGCTGCTTTGACTGTATCATGCAATCTGACAGCTGGCTGAGCGATTCAACTGTCATCTAGCATCGTGGTAGGTTATGATTTGCTTTTCCTTCGGTTACCTGCTTGCCAACAGTCAACAAAAAAAAACCCATCTTGAGCCAAGCAGCTTAAAGATCCCTTTTTTGTGCAATAGAAAATTTGATGGCGTAGGTGCAGGTGAAAACCCATAGTGTTTATCGACTGATATGAGTGATACTGATCTGAAAGCAGTTATTTCTTCTCCACCAGGCTGTCATTTGGCTGGCTGAGTGAATCCAGCCTGGGCTCGATTCTATTCTTTTACTGCCAGGCGGCTGGGTGATTAGTGCTGTGGCAGTCTGCGGTCGTCAGCTCAGTGCTGTTTCCTGATAAAGGGGTCAGGCTCAGCGGCCGCACACCCACCGCCAACCCACCCTGCCACTTAGTAGTCTGTTTCCTGTCGGGCTGCTTCCCAGGGAACAACAACAGGTCCCTCTCCCACCGTTTTTGTCACACCAAGTCTTCCGCAGACCGTCTCTCCACTAAGCTTTGCTGCTGCTCCGTGGTGCAAAGCATCTCTGCACTGCTGCAAGAAATTCTAAAATCGCTGATTAATCTTGGTCAACATCAGAGCCAGAGAGACAACAACGCAGTCCGCCTGTAGCCACATTCTCTTCATTGACTGCAGAGGGATGTGGGACCGCACAGTGGAGGACGAGAGTTAGTTAATTGGATATTATATTGAACAGAAGTAGTTTAGAGCCGAAGGAGAAAATAACTTTTGTGGTAACGGTGCAATTGCAGCAGCATGGGAAGATAAAATGGATGTGATTCTCCCATCAAAGAGCAGGTTTATTGTGTCTAGAACGGCCTTCTAAAAAGGATTGAGATTGGAAAAAGAGATGGGGTTTCATCTTTTCACTAGATGATTTACTACACTGATATAGTTTCTAATCAGAATTCGCAGGTGTTTGAGAAGCTTTTTAACATCAGCTGTCTAAAAAAAATCCACCTTAAGTCGAAATTCTGAGGCAAATGTAGAAAACAGATTTGCTGCTTCGAAAATCTACTGTTGCTTCATCTCAGAAAGGTTTTTTTTTATGTGTGTGGGAAACACTGCAGTACATGGTGAGGGTATCGTTTTTGTAATGTCTACCGCTGCTTGGTATTTATTGGATTTTGAGCAGCTTAGTGAAAAAAATAAATAAAATCTCTCAGTATTAAATAAACTTTTTTAAGTCAAGAAACAAAAGGGCAAATGTGCAGCACAGATATATATATATATATAAAAGATAAGTCATGACTTATGGATTGAGTCTCTTTTTTTAAAGCTGCGTAGCTGATAAAGAGCTTCAGAACAGTGGACTTAAAACTCTGAAGCCCCCTAAAGGCAGCATCTTTATTCTGTGCAAACTCATTAGTACATGCTGTGGTAGTTCAACACAAGCACCATTTAGAATATGAGCATTTGTGGCATCAAGTGTAGTCTACAGAGAATGTACAGAAGTTATTGCAGCTTACCTTGAGAGCTCCTTGAGGGTCAGCAGGTGGATGCTTTCAATCCTTTAGTCTTCATGTCCTTTATGTCATGACCCTGCAAACACAGGGAGAGTTTCTTTTTTTGTTCTTCTTAGCTTTGATGCAACGAAGACGGTTACTGTTAGTTCCTTGAAAAGGTTTTTCTTTAAGCGTCACTCAAGCTGGAAAATCCATCAAGCTACAGGCCCATTTAGCAAAAGAAAAAATATTACTTCAGTTCTGCTTTGATATTCAAGGCTCAGTCAGAATCCAGTCAGATGTAACTCTTTTGAGAATTCATTTTATTGTTTCGTTTTCAATCTCACACACACTCACACACATACAAACATCTTAGCTCAGTTCCATTAGTTTGGCTGACTTTTTAGAATGCATTGCTAAGCATTATCTGAGACCGCCTCATGGTTCTTACTAATTGATGCTGCAGTCAGTTCATTATTTTAGTCTCCCATGGCTGCTCAGATATCTGATGCATACATACACCCTGCATTTAATCAGTCTGATGCCATGGAACCCAACATAAGAACCTAAAACCATCAAACCTTTTATGTGTAGGCTGCCAACAATGTGTAAGATCGCAAAAATTAAATGGAATTCCAGACTTTATTCATCATTTATAATGCACTACTTTATTATTAACTTCTGCTTCAGATTCAATTGAAAATGCAAAGATGTAAAGAAATTTGCAAGTCAGTTTTAAATTTTGTGTCTACAGTTCTGTTTGTTGTACTGCTGTGATGGGGAGATTCAGAAATCCGACTGTCTGATTAAGTCTCACAGGATCTGATGCTCTTTTTCTCAATAGGCTGTCAAATCAGAGCCAATATGCCGTATGCTATCATTGCGACTGATCCCACAAGGTTTGTACTGTTTGATCACAAGTACAACAACCCACCTCCTCAATAAACAGATATTGTACCATTTTAGCTTTTACTTGCCAACATAAAAATGGAGCACTGAGATGATTACTCAGAATTATGATGATAGTGGTGATAAACATTGGCCTTGCCCACTAAAGAGGAGCAGCAAAGGCCAGAAAGAGCAATCATTACAGTACGACAAATGAGGGGAATCTTTCATCTGGTGGGATTACACCAAGCACATCCAAAACAACCTTTATTTAGTCCTTGTGTTGGAAGTTTACTTGAAACATCTATCAGTTATCTAAGGGACATCTAGCATTACCTCTGAATGGCAGACGGATGGAAATTGCCTAATTGGAACACATTATTCTGTGCAAAACTCCCACAAATGATGCATTAAAATGCCACGATCAACACGTAATAGACCTTATGCCACTGGCAAAAATTCACTCAAGCAAAAGCGACTGTATGCCTCAGATAAAAAGCAGACAAAAAAGAAAGACAATTAGGACGTGAAAAAGAAATTACCAACCTCATTGATGCCCGTGAATAGAGTCCCTGAGGAGGAAGAGGTAAAATTTAACGCCTCAACAAAAGGACATTAACACAGATCCTCTCATTACTTTGAGTGTAATGACCCTCCCTCGCCCTGACGCCCACCCACACTACAGCCTAGCCGCATGACCCAACAAGAAATAGAATTTACTGTGTGGCAAAGTATATTCTTCAAATACATCACTGCACCATCCAGATTGTCAGAGGAGTGTAATGAGCTCAGATGCTTTTAATTAATCTTTAGACATTTTGTGCCTGAAGCTGACTGCACCTTGCTCTTCGTAAATTCACTTGCAGCCTAGTTAAAAACCAAGAGAAGATTTATGTATCGCTATAAAATGGGTTGCTCCACACAAACATGTTCTTACAGAAGGGTTAGCTGTAACTAAATATTCACACGCAGTAACGACCTGATAAAACTGTTGCACATAACTGACAAAAATAACACTAGCCGGCTAATACAGGAACCATAAGGACAAAAGACTGGAATATTGTCCCACACATTTTATATGTTGTTAAATAATGATGTAAACTAGGAAGATTTTAACAGTATTTTAAGAGTAGAACACAATATCCTTCAAGTGATGCTAATACTATCAAACTAATTAGTGCCACACTTATGGATGTTGATGATTAATAGTTAATCCACTAATTGGCATTAATAATTAAACTGACTCCAAATACATTAACCTATAGGACAGAAGACGAGGGAAAGCGAATTGTAGATTTGCTGTATCTACAATCCATCCATGTAACTGTGCCACCAGATGGAGTTACAGGTGTGTTTGATGACTGCCTGTGAGCGTTAGCGCATAAAACAAGATGTCTTCCTGCTGTCTGCTAGCTGCAGCAGCACTGACTGAATATAAAAGACGGAAGTTGTTTTTTTAACCCGGAAGTTATAATGTGAAGTGCGCAACCACACGAAGTGGGCAGAAGCCGGAGATTGTTCGAAACAACTCGAAAGTAAGTAAAATACTGATGGCAAATAGTGTCCATTAATCTCGGTATGCACTATTAAAGCGGTTGTTAACTTTGATTTACAAATAAAGAGTCATTGCTTGTTTGACTTGTTAATGCGGACACTTCCATTGCAAACAACTTCCGTTGCAGCCGTTGTGTTGTGTTGCGGCTTATTTTGTAGTGTTGCAGCTAATTGTGTTGTGTTGTGGCTAATTTTGTAGTGTTGTGGTTAATTTGGTTGTGTTGTGGTTAATTTGGTTGTGTTGTGGCTTTTGTTTTGTTGTGACACTTCTGGGCTACCGTAGTTTTTAGTAGCTGGACTAATATTAACTACAAATATTACAAATCAGTCCATCATTTAGATCAGGTAGGATGATACAAGAGATGCTAAAGGATTTTTAACGTTGAACACTTCAGCTCATCTGCTGTGTTTTATAGTTTGGATTTTCTCGGTCCAATCGTTGAATGGTAATTTTGAATAAAAAGTCATTATTTTTTGCAATTTAATTTCTAATTCAACTAAAATGCTTTACTTTATCTGTTCTTCACATTCCTCTTGTAGTGCAGCCGATTCTGCAGCCAACCTCAGGTGCTACCTGAGGTTGGTTTTAATAGCTTTGAAATAAATAAATAAATAAATAAATTCACTGCATTTCATTTATTTCAACAGATAGTCAATTATTCGCTGTGAATGTAGCTTAAAGAAACTTTAAAAAGTCTTAAAGTCAAACTCAAAAGTGTTGGCTACTTTAGCATAATTGGGTATTAAACCCCAAATAAAACCAAGTCCAAAGCAGATTTGTTCATGAACACATGAAAAACAAAACAAAGCAAACAGACAAAAATTAAACCTCCTTCTCAGCGGGATAGTATACTCTAAGATTTTAATTAATCCCTTTGCCTCCTAAAACTGTTGTTTTGTTGCACTTATCACAGCTCATTAAACATAAGACATTTCTTAATTTTTAATAGTACATCCCAGTTCAGGTAATAATTAGTTTCAAATTAGCTAGTAGCGAGGAACGACGCTACATGCATGCAATGAATTTGCAAATCACTTTCAAGAAATAAATGTACAATCACCCTGATCCCAAAGGTAAAGATGAAGTCTTGATGAGCAGCTTAGAATTAGTCTAAAAGTATTAGTTGTTCATTTTTTAACTAAGTACTGAAATCCGTTTAAATCCATAAGTTGCTTCTGGCTGCTTTGACCCTTAAACTGAAACAGTTCACCCAGAGAAGAATATTGTTCACATTAAAGGCAAATAGTAGAGAGTCAAAAGCAAAGTTACTCATAACAGCACTCGGTTCATTGAATGTTAGTAATGCACACACTTGAAAAGTTAGGCAGTAATTAAAGCAAGTCACATAATGTGAGCTCAATTATCAGAGCGCATGGATACGTGCCCGTGTAGCGATACAATAAAAGTGATTACACTGCTGTATCTGTTCTTAGCATTGGTCACATTCACAGCCAGAGCTGTCGGTGAGTAATTAATAAATGAATGAGCCTAATGAGGAGAGGTGAGCACTTCAAATGTGACTCATGTCCTCACATACTAATGATGTAGGAGTTATTTCAATAATAAAGCGATGTATGTTCTTGAATCATGCTCCAGTTACGGAGGAGGGGATTTAAATTTTGAATATAATTCTAGAACAGGAAGGGGTTGGAGCCAGTCAAATATTTGAACTAGTTGTATGAATATTTGATCTGTCGAAGTAGAAGTGACTGATGTGTGGGTGGAAAAGGGAAGCAGGATTTTTCTTTTATTGTTTCATTTCTTTTAACAGGTTATTCACCGTTGCTGCAGTCGAAGCACAAAGATGACACAAAGTATAAACTGTCATTGATTTCATGATGAAGCATACCTTTTACTTCAACTGACAAGAAAAGAGAATTAAGTTAACGTGGTCTATTTTTAACAACACCCAGCCTTTAACTAGTTAACATTTATCAGAGTTTACCTGAGGATCATTTTAAAGCTATTTTTTTCCTTTTTTTTATTACATCATAAGCCAGCCAGCATATCAGGCTTCACAGTGTCTGTGCTCTAGCGTTTTTTACTAACCTTTTTCCCTCTCGCCGAGTCAGCCAAAGTCTCCAGTGATAACCTGTTATAGCCTCGACCAAAGTGCTGCAGAGCACAATGGATCCCTGCACAATGGCTTGTTGACGATGCTTTGAAATTTTAGTGACACCCAGAAAAAGAGATTTGGGGATTCTTGAGGGCATTCTTGTTGTTGTCAATAACTGTTCCTCTAACGGACTTCTCTGTGTGTAGATTTAATAATACAATGGTTACAGCTTCAGTTTTTGCACTCCTGCATGCCTCTGTGCTCAGAATGAGTTCAGATATTTCCTTAATAAACTACTCAGATTCCAGGGGCCATCTTTATTGCAGTCTCACCTCCAGTGATGGAGGGAGAATGTGACTGAGGACTGGAGTGCCCTCGTGGTCCCAGTCACAGATGGACAAGATGAGAGGGGAGCACAAGCACAGCTGAGGCCTTGTAGCACAGAGTCTTATAAGACCAGGAATCAGTGAGCCCCAGCTCTGCACTGATGACACTGGCTTTTCTGCCACTCAGTCATTCGCTACTCTCACCAGGAACCCCAGGGACGTGACTCGCCAAGCACAGTTGCATCAAGATTAAAGGCCCTTTCCCCCTCAAAGATCAAAAGTTTGCTAGGGTACGCCAAAAGTATCTCCAGCGGAGTTATGACGATACAATTTGACAAATACACGAATGCCTAAAGCCATTAGCTATGGGGAAATGAAACTTAACTCAAAGCATCTCTAAGTGATTTGCATGTTCTAATTAAGCTGAGTTCATTAAGCATGTCTTCCATCTGTTTGGGAGAGAAATCTTTTGGCTGGGTTTTGGTGGCCAACACCCAGAATTTGAACCAAAGTTTCACTTTGACAAGAGATCAGCTTTGACATTTTGCTGCTCCACATTAGCATCGTCATCACAAGCTTTACATCAGAGCCTTTTATAAAGAGCGTAGTTTATGACAGATGAATTGGTTTGACCTATCATGACCGCCATCCTTGATGAAATCCCCGAAGCCTCAGTCATAAAAATCATGATTGTCCAGCCCTTAGATGGGGGCAATGAATATAATCCTCTACTGTAAAAGGAAGATTAAAGGTATGCATTCAGGCATGAACCCCTGTGAAACTCGCATTCTGCTTATTACATGCTGTATTTGATGAGTGTGTTTGCCAAATGTCCAGAGTGGAAAAAGCAAAAAAGTTATCTCCCTGGCTTCACACTCCCTGTGAGACGAAGCACAAGACATACTCTACCTGAACTCTACAGAGTACAGAAAGACTAGTAATCTTCCACCGGGGCCTCAGCATGGAGGAAAACAAAGCACACAATAGCATCATCCCTTTCTGATCCATTTTGTGAGGGGAGAAAAATGAGAAAAGAAAATGAACACATTGCCTCTGCAGTTGCACAGAATGGAAAAAGAAGTGAAGAAACAACTTGACAACAGTGAGGTTTTTAACAAATCCACTGCTGCATTTGAACTTTTGTGCATGCAATGCTGAAGGTACGTGAACGTGAGGGTGGACTAGATGCTGACATTCTAGGAAAAAATATGATTACCTGAGGATTTGATGGCACGATGCTAAAGAATAGTTTAGCCCAAAGAGAATCGACGGAAAGAATAGTTTACAACTCTGATGTTTTCCATCTTCACCTCATCATCTTTCTCTCCTCTCACAAAAGGAACTTTCAGGTAGGCAACACAGAACAAAGCCGCTCCACAAACCAGATCTGGTTTCCAAGGTAACAGCAAATGTGCCCCCTTCGGATCATACGGCTAATTTACACACCTGTACCTTCACTGTGTCTACAGAGAGATGTATATTTCAACATGCTACCCCCCGAAACAATCAGCGCCCAAAGTGTTGACCACACCACAACAACACCACGCCACCTCATTAGTAGTATCACACTGATAGGAAGTGCTGGCTTCTTCTGTCTCGCTCACCACTGCCACTGTCTTGTTGTGTGTTGTGTCACCCTGTGCTTCTTCTCCTTTTCCCTTTTCTTACTCTAATACTCAGTGTAGCTGTTTCTTTGTGTGTGTTTGTGTATCTCACCTCTTTCCTCGTCTCCCACTGTGATCTCTGATTCAAGCTATCCTCAGGTGGCTCTTTTCATCCCCGTCAGTCTGTCAGCTTATCAAGAGTGAGTGTCCTCCCAACCTTTCAATATATAATTAGCCCACTGAGAGGAGTTATGTGACACCGACTGCTTTCCATTTTTTAACTTTTACCAAGGTTAACATAAACATCTCATTGATTAATAATTGAACTGACCACTGGAAGTAATTTGACCTATTAGTGTTAATTTATTACATTAAACAGTAACTTGACACCCATTGAGAATCTGTTGACCTCCACTGTTTAACCTTTTTACCCTTCTGCGCGATCAGGACCACAGACTGTATATAAAGACAGATCACGTGCCGCCACATTTTCCTGCTGTACATAAAGAGAAGCCAAGACATCTCAGAAATGGACTGTGCCACTTTGCACTGGTAAAGTCTATTGCAACCATCGTTAGCACAGTAGTGGGGTGAGGAGGTGAAGACATGAAATCAAGGTTTCATCTCTTGTTCTCTGAGCACACACCCCTTGAATTTCACATAGCCGGCTGCAGCAATCATGGACTGTCTTGAACTGTTGTGAACGCTGCTGGTTAAAACAGCTAGCTGGCTCCATACCAACCACTTTTTCCCCCTAAAGAACAGACAACGATAAATAAAATGGTGAAGGAAAGTAACGTTTTTACAGGGCTGGGTAGTGTAGCTGAGAAATTCATCACAATACTTTTTTTTTCTTTGACCATTTGAAATCAATAATTATTGATCGTTTTTAATTACCTGCTTTTTACAAAGACCAGGAGGAAAAGGGCTCAGTTGGAATTTAACTGCTTCAGACTATTATAAATACATTTTCACTATAATAAAGATAAATAGCGACAAAGAAATGGAGTTTCCTTGACTCACTTTTAATAAAGAAAGCAAGTGAAACCCAGAGAGGCATGGACAATGATCACAGTGAAGCTGCTGCACTGTGCTGAGGTTAAGGTTCAGAGTGGCCATTATCAAGGTGTTGAAGGCTGTTGTTAGCCATGAGGGAAGCACACTTGGAGTTTGTTCATAGAACTGAAATTTGTGTCTTTGTTGTGTGTGTTTTTAATGGTGGCTTGCAAACAATGCACTTGAGTGAAACTGTCGAACATTCTGTTGAACTATTTTTTTTATTGCTACTTAAGATGCGTTCATTGCTGATACATATCATCATTGTTTTATCGCCCACGTTTTTATTTGGAATTTAACATCAAGTTCCTGTGGGACTTCGTTTTCAAAGCAATTGTCATTCCCAGCCATCAATCACAAATCTTTATTAGTTTGGGTAATTTCCCGTGTGATAATGGTGAGTTGATAATGTTTATGAGCTATGCGGCACCAACCAGCCACCAGCTGGCAACCAAAGTATTGATTTGATTGCCAGGTGGAGGTGTGTACTGTATATACTGTATGTCCAGGATGCTGGGACATCATTGTTGGGTATGGGTACAGCTGCAACAGAACACACTTTTCACCACATCCGGACACACCCATCAGTGGTGGAAAGCACTACTTTTCAATCTAGTGTGGAATAATTTTGTAAATATCTATCATTAAAAAAAATGCAACATTCACACACCAAAAACATCATCAGGCATTATTTCATAAAAATTAAAAACACTGTTAATGTGCCTTATCAGGACTGCATCGGTGTGATTAATGCAATTTCACCCCTCTGGGGAGGTGAAAACCTCAGAAGTGCAAGAAACTGCATTACCCTAAACTGCCACTTGAGGCTGGATCAAAAACTGAGTCAGACTCCGCAGACCCCCATGTTAAAATATCACCTTAACATCAGTAACAAACATGTTTACAGCCTGATAGAAAAACACCTTTGGTCTCAAGAGCTAATTTTCTCATTTATGACAAATGTACAGGGGGAGAATTTTTCTACAACTCCCCAGTTTTAATTGTGTTAAGGCCTAAAGTTAATAGAAGTTATGCACCTTCACTCCTACTCTACCACTTTATTCATTTTTGGATTAGTCTGGAACAGCCAGGCACTGACAAGATAGCGAAAGTGAGATACTACCTTGAGAAAATAACCCCTTTTTGATTCATTTTTTGCTAAATCCCTCCAACTTAAGCCCACTTGCTTCAAAACAGTGAATCAAAAACAGGAAACAACACAAATAGAGAAATAGTAATCAAATAATCACATTTAGAATGTTCATATAGGACCCCATCAAAACTGCAACAACAAGCTGTCAGAAAAAAAAAAACAGGTTTTCAGGGCTGTTAAATGTTAGACTTTACCCAAAAGTTCTGGCATTTCAAGACATTTTTAAATTGAGCTCTGAGGAGTGTCTTTGTTTAATTTTGCTCAGGTTGAATGTCTGTCCTCCAAGGGCCAGCAGACAAACAGTCTAATGGCATTGCAGACGTTCTAATTTGTGTGCATCCTAATGACTGTTGCCCTGAGCTGTTTGCACAGTTTCCCAGCAAGCCATGTGAAGGTCAGCGTGGCATCACAGCAGGCGTTTAAGACAGACTCAATTGCGTTGTCAATTGACAGTTGACACATGCGCATACACACATATACACACAAAGAGCACAACCTTGATGCAGCAACCTGTAGCTTACACACACACACACACACGAAAAACCTGACTTAAGCAAGCTGCACACATCTGCCACATGTGGATTCAGGCACATCTACAGAAACACACATGCTGCCTACACTATCTGTCATAACAACTGAACTGCTCTCCTTTCTTTGCATTCACAGTGGGCATGTCAGCATCAGCGGAAATGTTTTTCTGTATCAGAAAGTATTTAAAGATCCTTCTCATTTCACTAATATATTGGAAACAAGCTTTTATATTTTCTTTGTGGCTGTTAGGAGCATTGTGGAGATGCGGTAAAATCACTTTTATCACCCTGTATATGAAGAGTCAGTCAGTCAAAGTGATGTAACAGTCAGATAAATCACTCTGCCGCATGTCCTTATGTTTAAACAGACGCATCTGGGGTTGTTGAAAATGAAAGTGCAAGACGTGCTCCTCAGAACAAAGCCGCTAGCACTCCTTTAATGTTTATTGGTCCTAATGCATCTGCCCATAGTTTAGAAAACCTTTCCTGCCATTTTCTCTGTTACAACTGTCACCAAGGTGATCCAAAATAAGCCATTACACATGACTAGAGGTGCCTTAATCAACAGACATCTTGGAATTTGATATGGAAGTGCTCGGGTCACAACTAATCTTTTGTGGTATTTCTTTTATATATTCAAGTAGACTAATTTAGATTAGGAACATAAAGACCAAATTAAGAACACAGGGGCCAAAGTCACAAATGGAAAATGAGCACAGACATAATGACAAAACCCTGCTTTAATTAACCCTGGAGTAATCTTCATATTCTGTATGCACTCCATGTCTTCTGGTTCAAAAAATATATGCCCTTGCCTTGCTGTTTATTGAATTTTCAGCCAAAATCTGTTATGTATGAAGGCACAAGCCAGCCCTCATCAGCAACTTCGCTGAATTACGGATTTTTAAAAAATATTTCCAATCTCCAAAAAACAGTATTTGTTCAGTATATATCACCTTATTATAAAGAACATATGTGCATACCAAAGTATTGTCAGTTGTATTTGTATTAACAAAACTGTTGCATATTTTCCTGCAGAAGCGAGTGCATTAATGGTTTTAAAACACACAACCATGATCGTTTTTGGCAACACAGTCATAACGTTCATGGTTGGACCTCAGGTGTGTATTTGCTGCTTTTCTGTAAGATTTTATACCTGGCAGGTGACAGAGGGTGTTAATAAAAAACAGTGATGTTGAAGATGATGAAAACATCAAGCTTATGTGTAAAACTCTAATTAATTTTGAACATTTTACAGTTTTCAGTCCTTATTTAAAATAAGGACTGAAAAGTATAGACAGAGTTAAGTTTCTAAAGTAAAACAATTCATAAAGACTAAAATACTGAATACACAAATTTAGGAAAAGTGATTTTACAACACAGCCAGAAACAAGTTGTTGTCTTTACAATCCTACAACAACTGAGATAGGCGAAGCTAAGAAAAAAATGCAATACAGACTCTGTGACATCAACAGGCTTCATGTTAAACACTTTTCTAGCCATTGGGAGATTTGGATTTTTCTCAGAGTGAATGACATTTTGTGAAATGTATCCAATCTGATAGAATATCCTCACCTCTCTTCTTTAGTATTTGAAAGGTATTTACAGCTAAATTGTTGTGCTGCGATGCAATTTCCTCACAAGTCTTGAATGCTTTTTCTTTTTCTTTCTTTCTTTTTTTTTTTTTAACAGATATCAAATCAAAGACTGCTTTCAAGTGCTTGGGAGTTAATCTAGACAGTGTACAGAGTTAACAAATAAAGGGAAAAAGTGAGAATTATATGTCAAGCAGTGCAGTTGAAGTCAGAGAAATGAACAAGGTCTTCACAGCAGTCATGTAAAAGCAGCTCTGTGATTTTCTAACCTTACCTGTGAGTCAGCACATGAATTACACATAGCTTTCAGTGTTGTTTTTTTTTGTTTTTTTAACCAATGTTTTTTTTTTCCCCACTGGGGGAGTTTTAAAGTTAGAATAGGTTCACTCCTGACCCATGTCAAAGCCCCTTAGCACCAAACACTAGTCAGTTCAAGCTTATAATCAATAGAGCATCAAAACAAATGTGCTGGGACTTCACTCTCCACCATTGCAAACTTTGCACACTTTATGTTCTGTTCTGTTTTGCAATAAAATGTGTTTTTATGACACACAAAGATTGTCATGCAGGGCATGAAGTGGCTCATGCTTACAATCTAAATCAGTCTGATGGTTCGACCTCTGTTGAATGGTTTCAAAGCATGACATTACAAATGCTTTAAAATACTGTCTCGAAGGTCCTGCTCAGAATAGCTGGCTTTCTTCTAGTGTGCCTTCTTCTTGCACACAGAACGGTTCAGTCACCTCTGTCGGGTAATGGCTGCTTTTACAGTTTCACAGCAGCATTTGTTGATGATAGAAGCATGTAGAATGCAGCATTTGGGAAAGTTTTGTAAATGATACGGCTGGTGATCAGTCATGGCTGTGTAACAGTTGCATTTACTTATGCAGGGATTGTAATTGCAGTGGGGTTTGGCGACAGTGTAGAGAATACAGCAATCTAAGCAGGTGAATTGGCAGCTTTGCCATGGCTGTGCTGAGCAGACTGCTAAATAAGGTTTTCTGTTGTCCAGAGAAAGAGCCAGGACCATGGCAAGGGGAGGGAGAGAGGGAGAGAGAGACGGGACAGAGGATCTAGAGGAGGAGCAAAAGCAACAGAGAGAGGGAGAGGATGAGTGATATAGATAGAGAGGGCAGGCAGGTAGGGAGGGAGGGAGAGAAGGAGGGAGGGAGACCGAGGGGAGATAGACGGAGAGCACTGAGGACAATGGAGGGTAAGGGAGGGAGAGAGTGTGAGACGAGCACCTTAGAAAATCAAGCAGCCAGTCTATTCCCCAGAGATGCAGCGAGACTGGCTGTGGCTGACTGATCCAGTGCTGTGCTTCACTGTGTGAAAGGGGCCAATAACAGGCTGAGTAATGGGATTGTGCCACTGCAGATTGTGTGTGAACAGGTTGGGTCCTTGGGTGTTCCCACATGTCAGGTTAGTACTGGTCTGAATGAGACCGGACTGAAGAGCCAAGCCTGCCTGTTGTGCTCAACATCTATAGGGTTACCAGTGTAGTTTTAGAGGATATAATTCTCATTGTCCCATGAAAAGGCCAGAAGCAACAATGGATTGATCCGACTAACAAGTATTGTCTGTGTCGACCAACCCTGATGTAGCTTATTGCTCTCCGCCTCACTGGTCAAAACACCTGAAAATCCCCTCACTGAGCCACGGTGTTGCACTGGGTGATATGTTCCTTTATTGCGCTGAACGCAGCAAAATCTTCAGTCGAAAAAAGAAGTCCCAGACAAATGCACTACTGCCTTATACTACTACATGGTTGCTCCAGTGCTCATTCAAAAAACAAATTAACTAAAATCCTTGAAAGAAGAATGAAAAATTGTATGCAATTAAAATTAATTAAAAAGAAAAACACACTAAATCTAAACTGCATGATAGAACTGACATCACTGACATATGAAAGCTTACATTGGCTTAGTTGTTTCCAGCTGCATCATCAGATTCACAATGCTTGTGCCACTTGTCATTATTTTGAACTGACCACTTTCTAATTTCATTTATCATTTATCTGCTATATTTCCACTTTCATGTCACAGTTTACATCAACAAATAATTACCAGTTCATTAAATATATCTAACCATAACTAATGCAGTCAGACGCAACAATCCTTTGACAACCTGTAGCTTCATGAGGGTAAAATTTTTAGAAATTGTTTTGCAGAGGCTCATTCAGCTTTATTGTCATTTGTTGGCTGTAATATGTGATTTCAGATATTCTATCCGTCCTATTACATAATCCAGGCAACAACCCCTCTTTATATTGCAATACAGGTGAAAATCAAGGGTCCATGTGATGTTTTTATATGCTGGGAGACACATCATGAGCAAAATGATTAGTCAGCCCCACTTTGATACTGCAGCAGACTGATGACAGTCTCAGACATCCAAGCACACTTCCAAAGTTTTACACATAACAAGACAAAGGAATCAATCCTGTCAACCCTCACAGTGGGACTTTGCTTGTCAATATTCTTCTTCAGTATCTCTTTCTGGTCAAACATGCCTGGCTGATCAGCTGAGTTACGTCGATATTACAACCTGCCATTGTGTATCATAGAGTAGTTCTGCAGAGTCTGGTGTGTTGGACTTCATAGAGCTGTACATTCTATGGAAACAATAGTGTAGACTTGCATCTAAGCCATTTTAAGGCAGGAAAAAAAAAATTTGGGGGGGGAAAAACATCTAAATATGCAACTCTGAGATGAGTTTTTAGGGGCTAAATCAATGGCCAGAGAAGGACCTCAAACAATATGACAAACCGAGGCCTATGAAAAGTCCTCTAAACCTTTAAAGCATTCAAATAAAAAGTGAAAATTAGAAACTTGGTGTATTAGGAGAAGCTACTTCCTGTTTCCTCCTTTTAAATGACATCAGTTTGAACTATGTATTACTTGGTGTTAGCCTTGTTTATGATGTGCTTATGTTCCCACTGATCTGTCTGCTGTATCCATCATTACTTTTTGTCGGCGCGCTTATGTTTTATGTATGTTATGTGGCGTATAATTACCACAGCACATGCCCGCATGACTGGGCTGTCACATAAAGTCTGCAGTTTCCACCAGTTTGGCTGTGTGTTTGTTCCAGAGTAATTTCCTGGGCACACCATGATATTGGCGGCTTTGTTATCTTGAATGTTGTCACGTCTCACGCAGCTTCACAAGCAATCTCTGTGGTGTGGCTCGCTAACCAGCAGTTAGCTAAATTGTTTCTTTGTTTGTGCTTTTGGAGCTTGTTACCGTGAAACTGGCTGCGGGAGACTTAATATCGCTCCGTTGTTACCAGGAATACATTTTCAGGTTGGGGCCTCATTCATTACACCACATCAGAAAAGGAGAGAGAGACTACAGAACTGTTACTTTACGCATTACTTCTCAAGCGGTTTGATGTCGTAATCATCCGTTGTGCCACTAGTTTTCTTCCATTTAACTGACTTTGACTTAACTGAGACGGCAGCAGAGGCCTGATTTGCTGACTTAAATTGGACATTTAAAAGAGGAATGGTGCCTTCAAACGTAATCATTCCGCATCTTTATTTTTTCATATGTTGCTGCGCATTAAGTGGTTTGTTCTATAAGAAGATATTAAATTCTCAAGCTCTGTTTGCGTCCGCGCATGTCGGTCTGTCTTAAGGGATATGATCATCATCTGAAGGGACTCAATGGGCTCCATACTGATGTGTGGTTTAGTTACTGTAGTTCACACAATGTCAGTCTGGATTAGAGCCTCCACTGCTCAACGCCCTCCCCCCCCCAATCCCGCTTTGAAGCCCTCTTGCTCCGCGTCCTGCCGGTGCTTTAGCTCACATTTAGCACGTCCCATTGCATTAGTCTCACTCTGTCCCTTTACCTTGTGGCTCAGCTCGAGAGGCTGCTTCCCAGCCATTTCCATTCCCCGTTGCTTCTTTGATATTTGTCCATCACATCGGCCGCTCGCTCTTTTGTGTGGGCACGTGTGCGAGAGCATGTGCAGGTTTTAATTGTAACTGATGCTATTTAGCTAAGCATACAGCCGTGATCAGTCAATTCATTTAGTTGTTCAAGGTGCTGCTAATGCTTGGCTCGAAGCGCAGATAAAGACGGCAGTGTGCAAACAACCTGACAAAACGAATATGCCGCCAAATGTATAGCTGTGTGCCATTTCTACACCAACACAAAATGCATTCAGGGGTCCAGATGATGAGTCAGAGGCAATACAAAGTGAGGATTTATTATTTTTTTGGGAGAAATTGCAACAGTTTTGATTTAAGATTATTCAAATGAACTTCCCACTTGCTGCACTTGTTGAAAGGAGAGTATAATTCATTGGTAAGCAACCAAAGTCGTGATTACTGCTTGTATTCTGCAAACCCTGCATAACAAGCTTTCTCTGAAGAAATGCTCTCTGGTACATTCTTCTGGTAGCTGCACAGAGCAACCTTTTCACTCCTTTTAACACTTCAATTTTTGACCATTTCAACTCTCTGATGTCTCATTACACTGGACTAAATAGTTACGAATGCTGTCTCTGACAACATTTTGGGGGCTGCAGATGATGGCCTCAGGGTTTATTCATACCCTGTGGCACTCTGCTATCTTACCCTGGCAAGGTGCTGAGGGATGGAGAGAAGCAGACAAACACAAGAGTTTAACCGGCTGCAGCTGCCCCTAACCTGATTTCATCTTGACCTTGAGCACCTTGTTGGGAGTAAATGTGTTTTTATTCTTTTTTTCCTGTCGCCACTTAATGGCACAGTCATTAGTGCAGTTCAAAGGTTGCTGTGTCAGTGTTTAGCATTTTGTTCTGCTACAGCGTAGTGTGCTGAATACAGATTTAACTAGAGGAACACATTAAGTTGAAGATGCTGCTCCAATTCAAACTTAATGTAATTAAGAAAGAAAAGAAAAGAAAAGAAAAGAAAAGAAAAGAAAAGAAAGAATGCATTAAATGGGAACTTACCTCAACTCCCCTGGAAAATAATACATCTTTTGTGGTGATCTAATGCTGTATTAGTACCAGAGGTTCAGCCAGGGGTTGCCCTGGGGTGGCCACTCCCATCACAGACTAAAATCTGGCTGCCTGACACAACTAAAGCCGATTAGACATATATGCATGTACTTAACCCAGGTATTATTTCTCTGTACCATTTCTCTATATTGCTGTTGTTCCCATACACATGCATTTTAATATCCAGGTAACTTCTATTCAACTAAATAATTCTCAACTACCAGAAAATTTTAAGACTGATTTTGTAGCAGAATAAAATGTGATCTTTTGTATGCCAATAACACATCTGTACATGTTTCTTGTTTGTTTATTTGTTTATTAAAGTGTGTATGATTTAGGTTTAGCTGGGAATTTAGCTGTACAGACTCCCTAAAGACTGCAGTGATAAAAACCTACTTTGAAAAGTTCTGGAAACAAGTGATGCAAACTGCTGAACAAAGCAGGACTGACCCAGAACCTGCAGCCAAAAGAAGGAAACAAAAGGCTGGATGGACGTCATGTGATGTATCACCTGAGTGGGTGTCCTGAGCAGAACAAGGACACTTACAGTAAATAACGTGCACTTATCTTATGTAACTTTGAGAATGACATAAACAAAGCTTATTATACTGTATACAAGCTTTCATGTACTTCTGCATGGCAGTCTTGCTGCATGAACAGATGATGCGAATGAGCAACTAAAAATGACTATTAGTCCTGTGATAATTTGCTGGAAAAAAAACAGACATTGTACCACTCCCATGGGAGTAATGGTCTCAGTCTGACCAGCCCTAAAAAAAAATTCTCTGGCCCCACCACTGGTTTATCCATGTAACCAAAACAGTCAAATATTTTTGGAGAAGCTTACTTTTTTGCTCTTCTCCCTTTTAAATCCAACTGGCTTTCCATCCCTAACTGAAAGCCAGCTGGTTTTCTCTTCAGACTGAGCCTTAACAGCTTAATGTCCCTCTATTACATACAGTTTTGCAGCAGGGAAGAAATCTTTCATGGGAGCAGACATTATCATACTAAGTATGCTTTGATATGATATAAATAAATAAAAGATACTGGACACAATGTGCTTTGATAATATTAATACATTACATTTGTTTAAATCGATATTTTTTATGAGAACAATAGGTCAAATGACTATGTATAATTTTCAAGATTTACATACTGATGAACCCGCAGAGAATTAATAGGAGATGATGGAGATTTAAAAAAGAGGAAAAGTAAACATTGGACATACATTGACCAGATGGCCAGAAGCACGACTCCAAGTAAATACTAATGCTGCTATGTGTCTGCTGAGTGCGTAAAGAGGCAACTGTTTGCTAACACATTTGCTGGACATGTTGCCAGTGCTGTGTTTTTATAGCTTGTTTTCTGGCCTCACATGGCCAAAAAGATTAATGAATGCAAGTTTAAAAGGGCTCTCTTCCCATTTTACACATCAAAGCCAATTTACTAGACATGGGGAGTAGTATAGAGTCGTCTGTGGCAGCGGAGTTTTGTCTAATATGAGAAAATTACTCATCACTTGAGTAATCCCAGCTTGTGTTTGGAGGATAAACATTTTTTTATTTTTTATTTTTTTTTGATGGAAAATCTCTTTTACAAGCTTGGAACGATGAGCTTGGAAGACATGGGTAGTTTACTGTATTTATTTTGGCCATTTCTTTAAAAAAAAATAAAAAATCTCTCTATTTTGAGAGCCAGCACAGTTGATTAGATTCATACATAGATATTTTGGGGCAGAATTGAGACACAACTCACAGTGTAGTGTACTGCTGCTGTATGACAGGACGTGGGACTCCAGCAGCAGGAGTCAGTGGTAATTAGGCTGGTAGGAAGATACATTTCTTTATGCCCTTCGAAAGACGTGGCTAAGCCCTGTGTTCCCCCTGTAATCCTTCCATTGCGCTGCCCATTATGACTCAGCCCCAATCCGCTGCACTGAAAGTCATCACTTTTGTACAGCCACGGCAGGCCAGATGAGCCAGGTGCCTCAGGCTTCCTGACACCGGCTCCGTCTCCAGTGACTGAAGTCTCCTCAACACAGAGCCCAAGTTTCCTCCTCTCAGGTTGAGCAGGGCTGGAGGGAGCGCTGCTTAGTTCCCCTTGTTTAAAGATAAGATAAGACTAACGACTGTAATAGCTCCTCAGGGAAACAGATACTCAGGATAATAGAGATCCACTCTAAGTATCAGTCCAGGTATATTGGACGGAGCAGAGGATTTTGGCTGGAGGAAAAAAATCTCTGCTTTGCATTTCAAGTCACACTAATGACTGCAGTATTTCCGACACTGTGAGAAAATATTACTCCTTACCCCTTTTGGATTTTTGTTCCTTAGCACCATTTATCACTCTTTGTTCGTTTAACTTTTCCTCTTGAAGGGAAAAAAAAAGATCCACGACATATTATAAAACTTCAGAGTGATTTTGCGGGGGTGTGTGTAAGTTTTTTTTCCCCCCCTTCTCTTTTTCAGTCCAAAAACTTCTGTGGTCTTTTTGTTGTTTCTCTTCATGAATCTTTCATGGAGAACAAGGTTCATTCTGCAAAGTCAAAACCTTCCCAGCAGTTTTGTGCAGAGACTCACAGGGACACAAGTAAAAACCTTGGATGAAAGCGAATCTTGCTGAATGCCAAAGGGCTCAGAGGTAAAGGTAATTTGAAGCACTTGTTTCAGGTGACTTCAGGTGACTGACTGAGCGCTGATTGTCAGCTCTCTGCCTTCATTACATTCTAACGGCACCGTGACACTCTTGCTGAGTCAGATGAGGCTTCTGTGGTCACGTTTTTGACAGTGGATGGCAAGGAGTTGGCTGAAAAGCTTTAAATAAAACCATTTTGAATCATGACTCATATTCTGCTTGTTGCGTTATTTCAAAGGGCACTCGCATTTAAAACTATGTTTTCTTCACTGTTATATCAGAAGATGCAAGGAGAGTATGGAGAACAATCATTCAGGGACGGGGCTATTACAGCAATTTGAGGTTTCCCTTTAAATGCACAAATTACCAGTAATCTGAACTTAATTACAATAATTTTCATTGTGATTACATCTGTAAACAACAGCAGACCATCACAGCATTGGGTATATAAGGACACGAGCAGAAGGAGAGCTAGCCCACTTCTGGTTTGTGTTGATTTTGTCCTTTCTGCCCACACCTTTTACTTTGTGTAGTCAGCCTGCGCGACATCTTGAAGCCTGAGTGTGCCACCAACCAATTAAAATTTTCGCAGTAAGATAATTTGTTCTGGGTTTGTACAACAAAAGATCATTGTTGCACACTGGCTTTGACCTTTGAAGAGGCAAATTATGAAGAAAGGGGTATTATTAGAATTTAGATTTGGTATTATTTTTTTTTACATTCATTTAATGTCAGAGCTGCAGTATCACATGTTTACATAAGTTTACTGGTTTCATAAGGTAACTCCAGTAGGCATATAATCTATCTATCTATCTATCTATCTATCTATCTATCTATCTATCTATCTATCTATCTATCTATCTATCTATCTATCTATCTATGACTTTTCTGCTTGACTTAAGGAAGACCTCCCTCCTCCATCTTTTAGTAGCCTATGCTACTGTATCTAACCTCTTTCTGTGTCTAACTTCAGTCGCCTAAAGAAGAAGAAGCCTTTCCGAGTGTTGCTAAAGTAGCAACAAGTGGCATCATGGGACCTACTTTGTGTGCCATTCTTCATGAACGGTTTGGTACATCCACCCATCCATCATGATCTCATGAGGGTGTGCTGTGAGACTTGTGTGTTCTCTGCTTTTTCCACCTTTGCCTCTGCATAAATTGGAAAGCCTCTCTCAACAGAAGCTTGGCCAAGTGAAAAGAGCAGAAGTGCTGCCTCTCTGCCCTGGTGAATAAACACTCAGACTGGAGCACATTAACCTCCACTTTTTTAAATATTTCATTCCATTTTTGCATATTATAAAAGGTTAGAATCCATGTCTAATGACACTTAGATGAAAGTGCTGAGCATGTTCGTGCACATGTGTGAGTGAGCCTGCATGCATGAATCTGTGTGTGATGTGTGCGTGTGATTGTGTGTGTGTGTGTGTGTGCGTGCTCCCACAACAACAAATCTGGGTTACTGTGTTCCCGATTTGGATATTCAGGCTGCTAACTGTGGAGTGAATGTCAGCACTCTCTTTCTGGTATTTTATATGTGCAGTTGATGTCCCAGGATACAGTGTCCCTGTAAAATGTCCCCAATCACGGATGTGCCAATGACGAAGTAAATACTATAATTGAATCATAACAAAAACTGAGCAGACACTCTTTAAATGTGACACCCAGCTCCCCCTGAAGAATTCCCTTCACTTGTGCTCAGAAAAGAGGCTAACTCAGTGCCTCTGTTTGGTTGCTCTCCCTTTCTTCTTCATTTCAAATTGTCTTTGCCACCGTGTAGCACTGCACCACCAGGATACTGCAATAGAAGCAGGGAGTGGCAAAAAGAGCATGAACTGAGGAATGAGCACAATTTCAGAATGAGTAGGCAGCGACACAAAGGCCAAGGTATGGAAGTGTAGTCTGTGACTAGTAATTATGTGTTTCTGTCTCGTTCGCTCTCTGAATCAATAACCCTAATACCCTCTTGGTCTTTTTTATTTTGGAAATGTCTTCAGATATTTCAGAAAAGCCTGAAATATCTGAAGATGTTTCAGATATTTCAGAAAAGCCTTTTGGAATCCTTCATGGAAAGTCCCTATTATTTCTGTGTAATACTTTGAACTGTGACATTACCATAATAACTTTATGTTCCACACACAAACACAAACCGTAACTTTGAAAACTGGCAAGCTCTATTGTTGGCTCAGGCTGTACGCTGCATACTCAATCAATCCTTTTACTTCCTTCTCTGATCCAGTATTGAATAATCGTCTTTGACTAATGGTGGTTTCCGAAAAGGTAAGATATTCTACCACTCTGCTTTCACAGATGATGACTGATAACTCCCACTTGGTAGTTATCAAGAGGCAATCTTTGTGCAACTCACTACATATCATCTGCTTATGGGCATTTGCCAAAAAACTACTTTTGGCCTTTTTTTGCTTTTCTTTTCAAAACCTCAACATTTCTGCAAAACTTTGCTCTGTCTGCTCTTACAGCATGTAGAAAAAAAAAATCCACATTTTCTCTCCTCCACCTCAGTCTGAACCAGCCTGACAAGAGTGAGTAACAAAAATCTGTAGAAGTTGTCAAATTCCTCCAAATTGCAGCTTCACTTGCTGCCACATGCAGCTGCTTCTACAACAAATAACAGTCCCAGTGGGTTCATATAAATTTCAGTACATGAAGTTTGTTTTATTTTCTAGTTTTATTTGCTGTAGGATTTCAGATCTTTCCCTTGTTCATTGTTTAATTGCTTTTTAGTTGACTTAAACCAGGTTGACTGCAGGTGCAACAGTCTTGCCTAAAAGTGTGTTATACAAGGTGTGTCAGAAAAGTTCCAGGACTGGTGTCACAAAAGACATATTTCAAATCCAAACTACAAACTACAAGTTTTCCCCTTCAAAGTAATCCCCCTGGAGTCTAACACACTTCCCCAGCCTTCTCTGCCACGCCGCCATGCACTCCTGGAAGGATTCTTCCAGGATCCTCCACAGCTCCGTCGTCACAGCCATCTTGATGTCGTCCACGTCTTCTAAACGGGTCCCCTTCATGACCCCCTTGAGCTTAGAGAAGAGGAAAAAAATCCCACGGAGCCAGGTGGAGTGAGTAGGGAGGTTGCTCCAGCACGGCGATGTTCTTCTCAGCCAGGAACTGTCGGATGCTCAGAACATTGTGAGCAGGCGCGCTGTCATGGTGAAGCAGCCACGACTTGACCTGCCACAACTCTCACCTCATCTCGTGCACTGAATGAAGGAAATGTTGCAGGATCTCTTTGTAGACGTGCTGGTTAATCGTCTGAAGGGGAAAACTCGTAGTTTGTAGTTTGGGTTTGAAATATATCTTTTGTGACACCAGTCCTGGAACTTTTCTGACACACCTCGTAGCTTAGGCCTGTTCTTTTCTATTGTTCTCCATTCATGTCTCATGATCAAAACTTGCAAATCATGTGTCATGAATCTTGTAATTTTCTTTCATTTGCACATAAGTACAGCAGTCAAGTCCACTTTGGGGGTAGGCGGTCCTAAAAACAGGACCTTCACGCAAGAGCCTGGAGTTTGACTCTTGAATGGGACCATTCTTTCTCTGTTTGCACACTTTTTTCAATGTTTTGTTTTATTAAGCATAATTTTCCAGTTGCTGTTTGCTTTCAGTATAAAACGACATAGTTAAGTGTAGGTGTCCAAACTAGTTTGGTTAGGTTTATGAAAAGATCATTAAATAAATCATTAAAATGCACCTGTGCAAAGGTGTGTATGTTTGGTAGCTTGCTAGGTTGTCACAAGAATAGCCCCTAAAAAAATGTAAGCATCTCACTTTTCCTTGTGAAAATAATACGTTTTGCACTGTGGACCAACGTACCTATTGCATATTTTGGGGTGAGAGTGAGCTAGCAGTTCCTCCACAGTGCTAATCCTCAGTTTTCATTTGCGGTTGGCAAAGCTGGCCATCAAATCTTAGTGGTCGCCTCAACATAAAAAAAACCCCAAAACAAAACACTTTTGCGTCCTTCTGAGAGACACAGTTTGAATGTGGTCTCACTATAGCTCGTGACTAGCTTTTAAATCTCAAATTAAGGTCTAAAATGTCTTTGGAACTTCAGCTAATGGCTTTTTCACTAATGTGGAGTAATGTGGAGAAAAGGCTTTCATTGCTTTATCATTGTAATGCTCTTCTATAATGTACAAAACACTGAACTGAGCAAAATGCACAGCAAGACAAATCTCTCGCTTCTCCACTTGATTTCAGAAATGAGGACTCCACAAGAAAAGACTATTTTTTTCACTGCCATTTGTCAAAATCAGCCGGGGCTCTGCGCGCACAGACATTTGTCCCATAAAATGCTTGATAAAAGGCTCTAAGTGGGACTGGCTTGGACTGATTGCATATGCAACACCAGCAATGGTGAATTTACTTGGCCCACAGGGGAGTGATGCTCCCTGTCTGTGTAATGCTTTGATCACCACAAGACACCAGCAGCACTGGGCACGTCCCCTACCTTTAACTCACCCTATACCACAGGAATATATTAGCATATTTTGCTTTAAAAGAGCTGCTGTCTGTAACTGCATGGCTGTAGGTTAACAATGGCTTTTAACAAATTAGTTTTTCTTTGGTTGCGGGGGAAATATGGACTGTTGCATGAAAGACTTTCCATTGTTGCAGCTTTCTGTCATCAGAGAATAATTGTGATATAGAACAGCACACAGGAGCTTAGTAAATAGTGAAGACCTCATGCTATTTGGCAGACCTTGTATTAATATTCTTAAAACTTCTTGCAACTAAGCACAGCTCGACTGAATTTCACATGCAAAAGGTTGCAGTTCACATGGCCTCATACCCGCTAACTTGACTCCGCAAAAGGGGCACAGACATTGGCAGGAGATGTGATTTGCAATCATTCACATACCCGACATGTGACTACATTCATCCCAGTGGTATTTTTATGCTCATAAATATGTAAAGTTGAAGCATAAAATCTTCATCTGAATGCACTGCCTTTAGCAATGTCAAGATGATATGCTTTGTTTTGAGCGTAGAGGTGCGAGGTTGGCACACAATGACCAGGCATTAGCTTAACATTCCTCAGGCTTTGTTTGTATCAGGTCTGATCTAGTTAGAGTGGTTATGACATCTGTGAATTTTGCAAAATTTAAAGTAGTGTCCACATTGTTAGACAGCACAGCAGTGGAGAGTTTCTTGGCCTGCGTCTAGAATATGCAGAGAAAAAAATATGCCTGAATGTCAACAACATCAGTGATGAGCTACAGCCTTCAACACTTAGCGGATTCTGACCTAATGGTATTTTCATACGTGTGTTTGGAAATGCTGCAATATATTTCGCAGGATTTCATCATATCCTCCGAGTTATGCTATTGTGCATGTGTTGTATGTATTATATTTCACAATGTTTCTCATCTTTACCACTCAGTTGGAATAATTTGATGCTCAGATGCCCCGATGTTGTTTAAAAGTCAATATTTCAAGCGCCTTAAGTGAGAGAAGTCAATAGCAAATTGAACATATTCTGTGTTTAATCAAATGCTTCAGTTCAGTGATGATACTACTGCCTGCTGAGAGACCATCATGCCCACGCTGAGGAGACCACAAAAATATTCACTGCCACACAGCTCACTGCATTTGCACTTGAGGACATCGCTGAATCATGCAATTATGGTTTGGATGAGGAAAGTCGATACGTCCCCGGCGAAGACGTGTCGAGATGGCTAAGGTCACACCTGTAATCATGTGGGAGCAGCACAGTCCATTGACACAATGATGAGACTCCACAGAGAGTCAGGCAGGATTGAGATGGGGGATGATTGCTCCTTATTGGAAGATGGAGTCGGGCTGTCATGAATGCTGCTGTCTCACAGATGGAGATATGCACCAGTGGTCTCATGTTCACTCTGGTCAGAGTCTGACACCCTGCCAGCAGGGCTCGTCTCAGTGGATCAGATGCATAAAGGCCATTGTAAACACACCAACAGTTAGAGGCAGTGAAGCCTCAAGGGTAGAACAGAGAAAAAGCAAAACAATTAGCAAACTTATTAGCTCAGAAAGATTTTTTTCCTCTCTTTCTAAAACATTATATTGAATAAAAATCATGCATAATCAGGAGAACGAAATGTCAGATTACAGTAAACTGCACAATAGAGAAACTTAAAGTCAACTAATGCATACCGTGTCCATGAGGGACTGCAATGATTCGCAAGGTTATGCCTGACTTAAATTTCATCATCTGCCTAAGTTCATGGGGGTCGATGCAGAACCTTCAATGGACGTCCTTGTGCAGCTCAAAATTCATAACCCTGCAGACTGAACGCACTGAGCACGTGCCAGAAAAATAAATGGTGCTCAAGGCAAAATGCTTTATTCTCCTTCCATAACCCCTTTATGAACCATCACTTTAGGAGTTTTAATTGAAGTAGTCAGTGCTTGACTTTGTTTTGTAGCTACACACTTTCTGGTGGCAGTGCCAACACACAGTGAGAAGTTCTAACTTCTCCAGTAATCTAGTGCTACAGTGGAATCTGTAACAAGCGGCTGTATCCAGTAAAACTGTGCAAAGTCACGACCAGCCTTTCTGAAACATCCACTTGACTCATGTGTTTGTCTGCGTTTGATATGAAGGCCAACGTGACCGTGAATAGTGCCGTGTGTGCGTCAGCTGTCTGCTCAGTCTGTTCACACGGATGCGGGATCCGTTAAGTTGGCCTTTAGAAGCAGCTTGAGGAGCTGTTGTAGTTCACTGCCGCTAACATGTTCCTGGCAGGGTAGCGTGTAAGTGGTTAAGTAGGCAGCAACTGAGGTTCACCAACTAGCCTGTGGCTTGTCTAGACATGACCAAGCTTCTCAAGCTGAACATTTCAAGAATGAATGTTACCGGGCCCATGTCTGGCATGAATGGAAACACCTATAGCTGTTTTTGCAATTAATAACTTCTTCCTTTTTTTTTTTTTTTTTTGGTAATCTCAAAAACTGTTACTATGCACAGTAGCCCATACAGTTGGAATACATTTTTTATTTTATTTTTTATTTTTTTTTACCTCTTCTTATGAAATTATTGTGACAATGTGATTTATTCTTGATAGATAAAGTGTATATCTTCTCAAAACTTAATTGATACCACAATATACATGCAATACACATCAGTAAAAATTTAAACACATTTAACTTTTACAAACTGTGTATTCAGGCTAAAACTAAATTGGGGGTGTTAAACAATAGGATTAAGGGTTTTGTTTCAGTTTTTCAACCATGGTCACCTTAACAGGAAACACATTCAAGCAGTTTTCATGCATTAGAATGTCCAGTGTTACTCTTTCAAATGTCACTCAGTCACTAATATTGAGTATGGCCACCCCTGACATGGATCAATGTGTTAAGATAACGTGGCATACTGTCCACCAGCTGGTTGATGGTGTCAATGGACAGGACGTCCCACTCTTTGGTCAGATCCCATAGCCAGAAATCGTGTCACCTGGTAACTGGGACTCAGTATGAAATCATTGCACCTGATCAGAAGTGATTACTGATGTGTATAAATAGAAATCAAAAGACGAATTAGTCTGAAAACAAAGATTATTCCAACTTTATGGGCAACGCTGTATTAAACAAGCAGTAAACAGCACATTTTAACTTATAAGAAGCTTTTACATGTTAGCCTCAAATAGACTTTTACATTGTACCCCTTTTTTATTTTGCTGTTATGGCTTGAAAACTACTTGCTTTAACAAAATGCCATATGCACCGTCAGATATAAGAATCCATTTGAAATACCTGCTCGGCTGCAGCCTTTTACGTCGATGATTCATTAGATGGCATCCAGGTTTTTGCAACGCTTCTCCACTTCACTCCAATTATTCTTAACAAGTGTTCACTCTGAGGTCATTATGCCCCCCCCGACCCTCACTCTCTGTCATTTGGAGTGGCAGAACATCATTTACTCGTCTTCCTGCAACTTTGTATTTCGTTTTTTTCTCCCTATTTGCATATGCTGAACTTGATTAGATGCAAAATCACATTAATGACAACATGACTTCTGCTACTAACAATCCGAGCTCCAGTTTCTCTCACCAGCATTGTGTTTGCTTCTGCTCCATGTGTTTGCAGTGTTGTTAGCGCTCCGTTTTCTATACCCTGCAGCAGACGTACTGCTGAGAAAGAAGGGTGGTTAACTGCCAAAACATCCAATGTTTGGCTTCTTCAGTTAGGCTGCGGAGGCAGACAGTAGCAGAATCCAGAATCTCACTACAATGTAAATGAGAGCCATTATAGCAATGAAAAGACATTTGCTTGCATTATTCTAATTAGACTGTCAGATGAGTGCCATAATGTAGTTTAAAAAATTGCAAATGATTTGTTTTTGAATATAAACTTTAGCCCATATTATCAAGTCAGTGAAAAACACTATATTGTTTACCTTTTCTCTGGGGTTGCAGTGAGTCCAGAGCTTCATTAATTCAGAACTTCAGCATATTTGTCTCAGTACAAAAATAAGTGCAAATTCAAGAGATAGGGACCCATCAGAATATCGTTAGATGAATGTGACTCAGATACGGTAGGCTGATTCAGATTATTAGCTTGTTAGTGCATTTTTTTTACATGTGTGTGTGTGTGTGTGTGTTGCCTCAGCAATTTAAGCATCAAAGTCCCGCAGCTACTGCCACGCAGGTGACAAAAATTGCAGGCATGATGTCTTTCATTATACTAGCTAGCTTGCTATGTGAGCGCTGGCAGGGAGATGTAATAAAGGATTGCCAGAAGCGTGTTCTCTCTCATAATAATCGCTCTCAGAATCATTGCAGCGGTTACTTCAGAGAAGAAGTGATTTGTTTATGCCTGCTCAAATCAAAGTGATCAGTAAGCAAAAGACGTCAGTTGTTAAATGTTTCCCACAGACTAATTATATATATATTTAAAAATTGGCTCTCATTTATTACATAGTTGTAGGAATGTTATTTGTCAGCCCGTCAGAGACTGCTGTGATTCTTTACAGCCTTACCTGCCAAATAGCAGTGGGAAATTGCTTAAATTTACATCAAGTGCAGCTTCCTTGTCATTTTTCTTTATCAAAATGCAGTCGTGTTCCATGTTTGTTCAGCGTCTATGCAAAGCCTTTATCTATTGTACTAAACTATACTGAGCAAAAGCTATGTTCGGCTTAACTGCCTGAGACTAACAAGCATATTTGAGGTGCTGTTGTTTCACTTGGAAGACGATCCTCTTTTGATCTGAGCAATAATCTGTCTCTCAGAGTCTGGGAGCTATTTACAGAGGAGATTTATTTCGTTGATTCTCTGTGTACAATGAGGCTTGTACCAGCTGCTTCTGCCAGCTCAGGTAGAGAATGGCTGTTTCAGACAGCAGATCAATGAATATGTACTAGTTCCTCTCAAATACAGAGGAAAAAAATCAAATAGTCCACTGAGTGCCCTCTGTGTGCCGGTAGATGTGTGTAATGCTCCTTTCAACGAGCTGAAGTGGAAGGAAAATGTCCATTTATGAGCATAACCTACCTACTTCCTTGTCAGTGCTGCAGTAAAAATATCACAGGAGGAAGCTTCTGTCCATTTTCTATCAGCAGTGGACACAACAGTGTTTTTATCTGCTCCACTGTGACTACAAATAAAATAAAACAGCTTTGAGTGGAATTTTCCATCGGATTTGTCTTTGCTTTTTATCTCCCAGCTCCAAAGTGAATTACAACAGCCCTGAGCAGTGTCTGGCAGGCCTTGAGAGATTCCTGGGCAGGAACAGTGGAGGTCAAGGTGTGAGAGCAATGCCATAAGCACGACTTGAAATTCTGCCAGTGGTTCCACTCCCACAGGCTTGTTCTCACTTTCCCGCTTTCTACTGCTCTGTCTCTGTCTGTCTCGCTCTCACTTTCTGGTTTCTCTCCTGTGCACATTCCCTTTCTTTCTGTCTGTCTGTCTGCCTGCCTGACTGTCTGTCTGTTTGTCTCTCTCTCACTCTCTCCAATTTCTTATTAGCACCTCTTTCAACCTTTTTTCTTTTCCCTCCTCTCATTTTCCTCGTCTCTCTCTCTGTACTGATGTAGGAGTCAGTGTTTTCACGGATGGTTTTTTTATGACACCATCTCTTCTTAGACTCTCAATCCCCTTCCTAAGAATAACTGTCATCTATTGATCATAAAGCATTTTCACTAATTATGCGTACTATGTAGGGAGGTCTGTTTTACTATCTTCACACCAGAAGATAAAAGCAGTTAAATATTTTAGTATCACAGCTGTGGCAGGATGTGAGAATAAATGACGTCATGTGCAGCTCCACTCCCCTGA
>NW_007577816.1:521809-604707 GCF_000690725.1 Stegastes partitus
TATAGATTGCAGGAAGCGCCCAGCCCCAGCCAATCAGCTTTCGTGACTCCCGAGCTGACAATGTGGAATCCTTCTGCTTTCTGGGATTCGTCATCACCCAGGACTTCATGTGGAAGCTGAACATCAGCTCCCTTAAATGTCCAAAAATGACCAACGGAGAATGTATTTTATGGGACAGCTAAAGAAGTTCAACCTGCCAAAGACAATGATGGTGTGCTTCTACACCTCCATCACCGTCTGGTGCGCTGGTGCCACTGCCAAGGATGAAGACAGACTGCAGCGCGTCATTTATTCCCTGCACAAGCTCGTACACAAAACATATTTTATATATGTCCTTTACATCTTGTGCATATTTCCTCATTGTGTTGATATTTTTATGTTTCTTGACTTGTAGAATTTCTCTTCTTTCACTGTATTTGTCATTTTTATGCACCGAAATATCAAGACAAATTCTCACCTGTGTAAACTTGGCAATGAAGACATTTTTCATTCTGATTTATCCAGCAGCTATCATTCAACATGAAGTTCAGTGATGACATCAAGAGATGCTATCTTAGGTTTGGCTTGGAGATTACAAATATCACAAGAAGCCTGAGCTACATGGTGATATTGCTTTTTCCCCCAAAGATATACTTTAAAATGTGAACTTTGGTCTTTGGTTGCCTTTAAATGTAGCCAATGAACTGTCTAGTGTGGGATAAAAGACCTTGTAAGTTGGTTTTCTTTTTCTTTTTTTTCTATTTGCTTCCACTGTTGCACTCAGCTTTGATTTATTTTTTCATATTTAACATCGATTTAGCATATTGTTATCATAGGTCCAAATAGCTCCCAGTAACTTCAGTTATTTACTTGGTAAATTCTAATGCCTGCAGGCTTTTTGCGTGCAGAGCAAGTAAACGCATGTGCGTGCAAGAATGGTGGGAAGCATGTGCAAAATTTGCAAAATTTATTCAGTGCATATGCACTGGGTGAGCAGCTCTAATTGGAATAAATGTAGCCACCACGTTTGGATTAAACCTCTACGCCTTCCATTTATCATCTTTGGGTGAGTATGGAGTTTTTATATTATCCCTACAGATATCTCCAACAACCAAAACGAGTGTAGCAACAAAAATGAGAGCCCTCACTGGCTTCTCACTTGGCAACAAAAGTTGTGGCCTGTGGTGCTTTGGGAGTTTTAGTGTTTGTTTTTGACACGTGTTTGGCACAATTACAGTTACAGAATTTAGGCTGAAAATCCACAATATGAAACGTGTTAAAATCTGTCTCTACATTCTGTTTTTATGCTACAGCTGCTACCTCTTAATTTGAAAGAAGTTTTACTGCCTTATATCATTCCACAGCCTCCCTAATAACTGAGCTATACGCTGCTGGTGGCGCCGTGAATTATGAGGTGCTTGCCAGGAGGAGACCTCTGTGCATGTGTGCCTTTGTAATGCTAATGAAAATTATGATGTGCTCTTCAGGACACTCAGAGCCGCGTGTGTCAAGAATATAGAGAGCGTGTTCAAACACCAGGCAGTATGGTATGGAGCCACATCTGTGGAGGCGGACCTTTTTACAGCCTACAGCACTCAAGCACACTTGCCAGACAACACTGTCTTTGCATATATCAACATTTGTATTAAAATCTACATTATATGAAACATCAGACACGCACAACATGTTGTAAATGCCACTGCTAAAGGTTGAAAAATATTGGAAGAATAATTTAAAGCAAAGCGTGGCAACAACAATGACTATATTTACTATATTTACCTGCACATTGAACTGCTTTCATTCAGTTTAATGTCGGGAACACCAGATTAAACTGTCAAAGCTCAGGCTGTGATTCCGTGATGCCTGGCACACAGCGATACTGAATGTAAATCTTATGCTTTCGGAATTGCCATCTGTGCAAACTCTGTGGCTCTGACAGTGCTCTGTGTACCTTTTGGTAACAACAAAAAACAAAGCAGTACTAGCTTATGATCTTAGTTCTTGGACGTAGTTTCTTTCACCTGTAATAGAGTTAATGTCAGTCAGATAACGAGGGAGCTGCACTTTTTGATGTTTTTTTTTTTGCCAGTAAACTCGACAGTCGTGACAAGTGAACACTAATATTCTCTGGTTTATTCATGATAAGAGTGAGGGTTTAACAAAGTTGCCTCTACACACTTGAACCTGAATAGGCTGTTAACCAGAATACAGCAGGTGGCTGCATTGTTCTATGCATGTAAATGTAGCTACAGGAAGTGTGACTGGTTCAAGTCCAACTATTAAATATTAATGACACACAGCACAGCTCTTTGGATATAATCTTCCTTCAAAGAGCGAGTATGATCCACGGGGCTCCATGTAGGAGGGCTGCCATCAACTTTTGTCAAATCAAGTCCATTTACTTTGTTTTTTTCCCACACAAAGTACCAGCATTTCATTATAAATCAACAAATGAAAACAATGGCTGAATATGAAAACACCAGGAGCCCTCAGTGAGAACAAGGATAAAGCACATCAGGAAGATAAGGAGAAGTCTTTAAAAGTCAAAGAAAATAGGTCCTCCTTTTAGGGAGGACATGTGCAGGGGAAAGGAAAAGATGAAATGTTTATTACAGTGTGCAGCATATAGAAAACCCAACTAGTTTCTCCTGTGAAAAATATAGTACATGCCTCCCTGACAGGGTAATTTTTTTACAGATAGTTAATATGACTGCTCCTTTAACACATAATCAAGAAATTATACATGTAGTCAGTTTGAAATTAGAGCGTACAGCAACACTGTTCCTTGAACATTTAAGTTGTTGTTTATTGCAGTGGCTCTATCAAAAGCTCCTGCCAACAATAAACACATCTGAAGACAAATTACTGTAAATGCTATGGCTGTTGTACTGTATTAACATTAAATAGCAGAACTTGACTTAAAAGGTTCATTACTGATGTTGGAAGTCATGAACAAAGAAAACTTCCACTTACTGGATGTTTTCTTTGATATGAGTGTGAATAAACACCGGAAACAAGAGAAATTCACTCGTCTGTGAACCTGAGAACTGAACCTGTCACAGCATCGACTGGGATGTTATGATGACCAAAAAAACTGACACAAAGTAGACCTTGTACTCTCAAATCATGTCATCTGTATGGCAACTCTGTCCTCCAAAAATTACAGTCCTCAACAGCTAGACTGCAGGCTCATTTATGTTTTGAGGGAAATGTACAGGGCCTATCATAGTATCGTAGTAATATTATAAAAGTATTCACCTCCCTCACAAGTTTTCCTCTTTTATTGCTTTTCAACAGTGAATCAAACAAACAAACAAAAAACCGTCTTCCATGTCAAAGTGAAAACAGATTTCTACAAAGTAATGTCAAATAATTCAACCCTCTCAAGGTGACTCACAGTACAGTTAATCCATCATTAGGAAATGGAAGGAACATGGCACATGCATAAATGTGTGGAGAGCAGGCCGTCTGTTTTGGCCACCAGACTGGACGCTATGTTGGACAGACATCAAACACTTTACAACATCACAAACACAACATGCCCCCCATGGAGCACGGTGGTGGCAGCATCATGATGTGGGCACGCTTTGAGGGCAGTGTCCTCACATCATGATGCTGCCGAGAAGCATCTGCTAAGTACTAACTTAAAGATGGTTACGCAATCGCTATTTCATGTTTCATAATTTTGATTAAATGCTTTGTGGAAATAAGTTTTCACTTTGAAACAAAATGAGATGAGACTTATCACCCCTGTAACCCTGAAAATGGAGGAAAAGCTTACAACATGCATCAAAGGTTTTTATTTGAACCCACACCATGCTATTTTTCTAAACCCAAGCAAGTATTATTGTGACTAAATGTAACAACGCTTCTGACAAGTACTTATTGTTGTGAAAGCGTCAACCAAAGCTTAGTCTGACTCACCGGATGTAGCCTTTGGGTATAAGTCAGCCATTTCCCCCCACACATAACATGCAGCTTTCTTCTCCTCTTCCAGTTTCTGCCTTTTATTGATTTCAAAATTTATTGGTATGCAATGAAAAACGGAAAAAAAAAAAAAAAACATTCTGAAAACACGTCAAGGGGCTTTGTGTGTTATTAAGATACCAGGCTGGAACCCAGAACTTCTTCCTGCGCTCTTATTACTGCAGACTTAGTGGCTGTTTCAAAGTGGAATTGTGACCTACTCCATCACGGTTTTACTTTTCAGGGAGAAAATGCATTTGTTTCAATATTAAATTATGTTTCCTTCAAGATGTAAATGAGACTGAGACAGTTCAGTTGTATCGGAACATAATTTTTGGGAGACAGCGTCGTGTGGGGACCAGTAACACCGCAACCTCTATCTCTATTTTTACAGTAAAGTTGCACTTAGTAGGGAAGGGGCAATAAGTGTTAGCAGTACAGTTTAGCCCCCGAAGGAGGACCAAGTATATGATAGCTTTTAATCTTTGTACCTTAAAAGTCTTTGCCAGCCAACAGTTAGGACAAATTTCACTATAAATCTCATTATTACACCTCACTAGTAAGGCGCCGCAGACAGTTAAACATCTTGCTTGCAGAAGCATTACTTTTTGTTTCCTGTAATTGCTTTTCAAGTTCAGATTTTTTATGGTATCAGGTAGAAGCCTATACTTTCTGTAATGCTGCAGGACTGGTGCTCCAGTGTGTGAAAGCAGAATATATTGCTGCCTACACTCCTAAAGACCATTTATGTAATATAGGTGAAAGTCAGTGGAGTTCACTAAAACATGTCATTCTTCATCCAGCTTGTCTCTGAACATGAAATCTGTGAAATCCAGCAAAAGCAGTGAAGACGGAGATGCGTTTCACTCGTTCTCATTAGTTTGGATACCCTCCTTGACACCAGTCCCTATATACACAAACAAAGCAGGAGTGGATTTAAAACTACAGCACAGAAAATGACCTGCACTTGTTGTGAATAACATGAATAATTCTTCCATTTGTGCCCATCTATTTAACACTGAACTTGACTGAATTACTCTGGCAAACCAAAGCCATTTAATTGTCTCCTGCATCCTTGTTCATATCACGTTCTGCTCTAAGCTATTACATCCAATTTCCACCCTGATGATTATTATGTAGTAGATACTAATAATGGTGGAAGAATAGACGAGTGCAAAGGTAATTAGGAAGCAGTGGGTCATCTCGTTTGCCCAGAGGATGTAGAAGGAATTACCTGGTCCACAGATGGAGGAGACAGGCGGTGGAGGAAAGAAAGAGAGGCAGAGGAAGGCAGTGTGATAAAAATGTAGGGGGGAGGGACGGAAAAAGAGAAAGAAATGAAGGAACAGAACAGACAGAAGAAGGAGTCGGATGGTTAAAGAGGAAGAATAAGGTGACAAGAAATGATGGAATGGATTCCTCACCCCACAGGCCTGTTCAATAAGCTGCCTTCTGTTGTCTGGAGGAGACAGAGAGGGGAAGAAGGGAAAAGAGAGTGAAGCAGAGAACAAAATGGAACATAATTCCATAAAGAGCATTAGTCCGCCTACTCTGCTGCCTTCAATGTCGCTCACTCATTCCACTGCATGACTGATTCTGATCAAAGGAACATTAACAGATGGATCTCCACAGTCATACATGAAAAAGCCTTATACGCTGACGATGGTCTAACATTCAAGCCAAGTGTTGCTGTTTTTGTGCTGAAGTAATGAATAAACACCTCTGGTTTATTTTGGGTTTAAAATTTCAAGATAGTGACACTCAGTGATGCTGAGTCACCAGACACAACCTGTGTCTAGTGACTCAGGTTTTGGGTTTTTCCATCCCACATATCACCAGTTTTTAGAAGTGCAATGCTACCAAAGCAACAGAAAGAAAAGAGAACATTTACTGAAGTAAGCAAATCTTAAAAGATTTGTTCTGCAGTAATGAAGTGCCACTCATAAAATACATATTGGTAGCATCTGTGCATCTAATGTTTTTTTTACAATGAAGATAAATTTAATTGCATTTGTTTCCCCAAGGGGAAAACATTTTAACAAACGTAAAAGAAACTTGCCTTTCCAGAACCCAGAGTGGCATCCAAATTCAACGTGGACTCTAAACAAGCAGACTTAGCACATAGGATCTGATCTCCCACAACTGTGTTGAAATGAAGTACATGACTATATTTAGAAAAAGAGGATCTTCCCTCGACTTGATAAACAACAAACTAAAACTATCCGTGGATGGTGGTGAAACTGTTCCAGGAACACGTCCAGTTTTTGGAGAAGAAAAACCAAAAAAAAGTTTTGTGGTTAAGTTTTATTAACAGTGGTTTTCTAAATTCATCTGTCTCAGATCATGAGTTATCTAAGTCCCAATTAACATAAAAGATGTATTGTATATACAAATTGATTTCTTGTATTCTCTCTGTAGTACAGATTTGGAAGTCAGCTCCAATTACTCTGGATAATCTTTAATCTTCACTGTCAATATTTTGTATGGGCGCAAGTTTTTCAGAACAAAGTAGCTCCAAATAAAACTTTAAAAATCTATGTGCACCCACACAAGACTTCTTTTCTGTTGACTTTTTAAAAATTTAAAGTGAACTGGAGCCACACAGGAATGGATGCAACCTCAGTATATAAACCAATGAATACTATAGCTAAGATTGTAACTGAATGAAAACACTAATTGCTGGATTTTGCTTGCAGACTGTCCACAAAGGTGTAAACACTTCTTATCAAACATTTCACTGTCATTGACTTATTTTGCTGTGCCTGCTCTCACTGGGGCCAAACAGTGTCTCTCCGTCTAGGGGGTCTGTATTATTACACTGTGCTGACAATATTAATTAACAATATCTGAGTAATTAACAGTCAATTTCATCCTCTTTCACAAGTCGGCTTAAAATTAAATTACATTGCAATGTCATATGACAAAGCTCAGCGTGATCTCTGCATGAAGTGAAGCATGTCTCGTTACCTTCCACGTGAAGATTAGTAGGAAGTGAAAAATGTTTTTTCATGTTCGAATTAGGAAGTTGGACAGAAAGGTGCCAATCAAGCACAATCCCTCTTTGACAACACAATCCTGAAGTAAAACCATCATATTTAGTAAATGTGTGTTTTCAGAAAAATGAGAAATATATTGTATAATTACAGAAGTTTTCACAGCAAATGTTTTCATGAGTGTACAATTCTGTCATTTTTCTATATATTATTATTATCATATATTAAACATAATAACAATATTTAAATATCATTCTTTACAAATCAAAAGCCCCCCAAAAATACACACAAGCTCAGTTTAAATTAAGGCTAGAATATGGAAATTGACTGTATTTTTATGAAATGGTTATTTTCTGGTATTTTACTGGACTCTTTGGTGCTGCAGCTGCCAAGATATAGTTTTTGTTGTTGTTGTTTTACTTTATTCTTTGCCTTTTTTCTTCTTCTTTTACACAGTGCATAGGTTGGAATGGTGCTGTAATGGTTAAGCGTTGGTGCTCTGGCTTCATCCCAAAGTCCAAAGACATGCATGGTAAGTTAACTAGTGATTCTAAATTGGCAGCAGATGTTAGTGTGAGCGTGAATGTTCTGTCCAGGGTCTACCTCCTCTCTCACCCAATATCAGCTGCTGATAACACTTTATATTAAGCTGCACATATTCACGATTAATCAGTTGCCTATTAGCGCGCATATTAGTGGCATGTTTGGCTCTTCATCCATCTTTATAAAACGCCTGTTATTGCCTTATTTTGCATGACCATATTCTACAGCAACTTGGCCATCTACGAAGAGTTTTCCCTGCAGAACCTCCAAATAAATGCTTATTGAATGGTTACCACATATGCAGCGGGGGACAGCAGGCTCCAGTACCTACACCTCTCTTTACATCCTGTTCCCCATCGCGTCTCAGTTCATCTCCACATGCATCAACAAATCTTTGCAGACAGGAGATGTGCCTGCTGCCTTTAAAATAGCAGCTCAGAGTTCAGTCCTGGGGAAGCCTAACCGCAATCAAGGCTCCCACTCAAACTACAGACACCCATCCCCAACCCGCTGTTTACCGCCAGAATATTACAGAAAGCTGCGATACTCACAGCCATCCAAAAATGAACTTGAAAAAACATTTTAGTGGGTATTGCAGCACTGAATGGTGCTTTTTCATGTCGGGCTAATGGTATCCAGCTCAGCTTCAAGCCTCTTTTTTTTTTTTTTTTTTCGTTTTATTATAGACCAAAATATTCTCCTCTATCTTCTCCTCTGTCCCGAAATGGGTTTCACTCCAGTTCTCCAACTTACACTGATGTTTGAGTGTTATTTGCAGCAATGTGAATATGAATGGGAATATATTTTTACACCAGCAACTGTGGAAAATGTCACTATGTGAATTTCACCACTTGTTAGATGCACTGTAGGCTTGGAGAGGCTGCGACAATTAAAGCTGCAAAGGTGTTGAGCTGTGCATCCATTAGATGAAAATGTTCTAGAAATGTACAGTGCCGTATTATTTCCTGTTACTTTAGATGTATTGTCACTTGTGCACATTCAGCATTTTTCCAAAAATAAATTCCATTGTACACATGCCCAGATGTTTTGCCACAGATACACATTTTGTTGTATAAAAGGAAAAGGCTTTTGTAACTAAAGTACATTCACAACTGACAGGATTTACTGGTTGAATTAGTTCAAGTGAAGCTGAGAATAAAACTGAAAAATGGAATACACAGTTTCATATGATTCACAGAGACAATCATATAGACTGAGGATGGACACATAAAAAAGGACCTCTGTCTCGTTATGCTCTGTGATTTAGTATGTATTTACATTCACCTCCGTCTCAGCCAGCAAACAGTAAAAACGTGTGAGCACATATGTACATTGTGCTCTGTCAAACTGTTGTCTCCTGAATTGCCCAGTGTGCTCACAACAACAGCAAACACCACGCTCAAAATATGTTTGTAACTTTGTAACTATACATGCATGTTAGTCACAATATGATATGAGTAATATGTGCTTTTAAATTCTTATCTGAGTTATTTGTGAAATAGCTTTTCATAATAATTTGATTCACTGTGCTGAGATGTATTTGTTCATTCCGTGACATTGCTGCAGTGTCTTGTTTGTTGGAATGATGGGGGTGGTTCAGTTTCTTTGTTAAACAATATTTATTCACAGCGATGGCACAACGAAGAAAAAAATTCAAAAGGAAGAAAAAGATATTGAAGATATTCAGGCGGACACAAACACTCAACAGTAAGGAGCAAAACTAGATACAGACATGATGCAAAATAACAGCAGCTGTCGGCGAAACAAAATAAATACAAAAAGACAAAAGAAAAGAGGAGGCACAAAACAGACACGTTTTTTTTTTTTTCTGAGGGACTTGAAGGGAATCTTGAACAGAGGAGCCAAATGCACAAAAAACAAGGCATCCTGGAGAGGTTATAAACAAAAGATTTGCTCAGTTAGGATCACAACGGAGAGCCGTGGATGGATGGAGAGATTCAGATGTAAGTGAACTTTCCAAGAGCTGTGAGAATTATTTCCGTTTTCTTTTTTTTCGGCTCATTGCACTCGCTGTGCACAATAAGCAGCGGCCACATGGCTGAAACGGTCAAATTCAGCTGTGAAACCTACTCTGGGTCTGCTGCTGAATGCTTTCCATTGACCTCATCAGTCATGAATAATTGGTTCACAATCTAACTTTCTCTCAAAGTTACACGGCTCTTCAGTTTTCTTTTCAGGAGGCCTGTTTTCACTTAATTAGTCATCAAATATAGACTTGTAGGGTATAAATCTGCCATATCCGACATGTATATCACACAGCTTTGTCCTCCTCTGCCACTATGAACATTCAGTGTGTTAACATTTAGTGCATAAAGCTAACCTGCTAACTATGCAAATGTTCCATTAAATCAGTTCTTCTGCCACTGTTTTGTGGAGGCTTCATTCCTGCATCATGGGCTTCACTCCATCCAAAGACAAATGTGATTGGTTTACAGAAATACAAACAAACCAGTGCACTTTGTTCTCTCTATAGCAGAATGATGAAGAAGTGCAGTCAGACCATTCTTCACTGTTGACACAGTGCTGTGAAGATAGATCTGGCTATGCGAAACCATCACTCGCTATATTTCTCTGTTCAACTGTCACATGGTTCTGATGCTATACGTGCCCAAGTGTAACATTTTCCTTCTTTTTCTATTTACAGTGTCAGTTTTCTTTTCTGATTTATTCCTGCAAGAAAAAGACAACCGCTCATGTATTGCTTTTCTATTGATTTTTTACAAGTGTTTCCCCACTTTCCTTCTCTCCAGTGGTACTTTCAAGTTCCCACTTTTGACTTCTTTGACTCAAAGGCGAAATCTTGAACAAGTGTATCAGGGAGCACCACGCGAGTATTTATTCATCAAACACAACAAGTCTAATTGGTCTTTAAAAGGGCAATCACAGCAGGGGCTGGGAGATCAGGTCTTGATTGCTGCAATTTGGTAATTATGCAAAGGGAAAAGTGAAAATGCACGCTTCTCACAACACCAATTTAAGTTGCATGAAAATGGAATTTATTCACACTCTATAATCAACATGCACCCTATTTCCTCACAACCAAAGCAATCCAATCTGCATACCTGCAATACCTTCCACTGACAGTGATTGTGATTCTGTGCAGTAAAAAAAAAAAGAACTTCAGATGGATTCTAAATTTAGGAGGGTCTAAATAACGCCTTTAAAAAAGGGAATAAAAAAGTCAAATTTCCTGTTAGATGGGGGAGGCGTGATAAAGTGTGTCGTTCCCTGAATCCTCTCCTCTACTTACTCTAATTGCTCTTTCAAAATATTACTTATGTGTCTCTGTCTGGTGCTCATTCTATTTCTTCTCCAACCATTTCAAGACAACAGGATCATTTTACGGCCACACGAGTATTGTAAGAACCAGAAGGGCTCAACCTTTGTACTTTTTAAATTGCCTGGTTTTTATGGGGATTGGGGAATTAAGGTTTATTTTTGTTGTAATTCAACCAGCCAACAATACAATCTAAACACTGATTAAAGTAAAGTGAACTCTTAAAATCCCTGATAATGCATTTAAATTGCAGTTTCCCGTGCAATTAACGTATATACAGTACAGGAACAGGTGTTTATGTTCAAAGCCATATGGAGATAACATGGTGAATGAAACCGCCTTTCACATTTTTACGCTCGTGCAACAAAATAAATGTGCGTCTACCTCAGATAGTAATTGCTGTGTATAATTAAGGTTGCTGGGTAGCCATGGAAACTAAAACAAAAAAAAAAAGAGTAGTTGCAGGAGTATGACCCATTTTTGACTCAACTTGCTCAAAGGTAGAGGGTTAGTATGAAGCAACACAAATTCTATGGAGGTAAAAAAAAAGTGTTCTTCTTTCCAAAAGAAAAAAAAACAGCCTTGCACATAACAAGGTTGTGTGGCTGCAAGTCATATTTCTTCTCTTTTGGCCATTTCACCAGAACATGTTCAGCTGCCACCTGTTGGATTTCAGGCACAGACGATTTATATCTTCACAAAATGTTCTAGTTTATGCTCTGAATTCACCAACGTTTACACAATCCGGGTCTGCTGAAAAACAACACGCAGCCTCGCTCAACAGGTTTGCTCTGTGTGCAGTGTATATGCATGACGCTACACGAGGGAGACTCACGCCTCACCTCTGATCAAATCAACATGCATCTGCTCTGTGACGTCTGAAAATCCCACATGAGCTAGCGTTTGTCAACTTAATTTCTTTAAAAGACACACGTATTACATTAGAAACTGCTTCACACAGCAACTTAACGCTGTAACCACTTCATTTTTACATATAACACTAGATTCTCCCATGAATCTAATTCCACAGCTGCATAATAATGATATCTTTACCCAACATCTGACACAGCGAAATTTAAACGCTCTGACCCACAGCTACCTGGCCCTTTTACCTCATTCTCCCCGTTCGTTCATCTATCAGAGATGCAGGAAATGAATTAAATTTGTGATCACATTAATATCTTTGAGTAGATGTATGTAGTGAGTCATTTAACCCCCTAGTTCAACCTACCCATTTCCAGCTCTGCTCAGCTCTCAGCTCCTGGACAAAATGGGCTTCATTTACAACAGAATGTGTTCCTTTTTTTCCCCCCCTCCTTACATCTGATTTCTGTATTATTTCATTATTTATTTCTTTCATCCGCCTTTTCAAATGTGAAAATTAAATATAAATTGAAGTAATTCATACATTAATAGTCAGAGGGAGCGTTTGGCGCCGCCACAGATGATTCGGCGGTCCAAAGTCATGCTGTACATGTGAAGAAAAGGCCACTGCACCATGTGTTCCTGCACAGACTGTAAGAATTACTGACGTTTTGTGCTTTGACACCTTCATGCATTGTCCAACTACATATATCGACCTACTTTTTGACCGCTTCACCTTCATTTCATGGCACATGAATTGGCTACTTGTAGATATGAAGAGTTCATTTGCAAAAACAGATAACTCCATCTTTACAAACCTCCAGAAAACCCACTTTTCCATCATCTACCTGAGACAATATCAGCTAAACTTGAGTTATCTCTATTTCTGTCATGTCATTTCTACTGAGTCAAATCCACTCAACTTCAGTTTGATTGATATTATCTCAAGCAAACAACAAAAACATGGAGCTTTCTGTTTTTGCAAATGAACTCTTCATATGTACGCTTTTATTTTCATCTCATGAAAAAAAAAAACGCTAAGCAGGTCATATTAATGTTGCTGATGCAATATCACACCATGTTTGTTGCTGAAGGCAAAGAGATATACTTTTATGGTGTAATTTTACTGAGCTATTGATTACTTTCATTTCTGCTTGAAAATACACAGCAGCTGAGTCACGGTGAAGATGGGGAAAGACAAAGGCACTGACAGCTTAGGAATGGAACGGGCTCGAGCGCAGAAAGCTGAGTAGACGTCATGCAAAGCTGCAGAGCCGACATGATGCCCTTGAACCATCATCTGAAACAGGTAACGCTTGGAGCATGAGCCTCAGGTAAGTCATTGACCTACAGGGTATGTAGTGTGCTGCTCTGACAGACGTATGCGTTTCACCTGGGGAGAAACACACACTTGCTAAGCTGCTTAGCAAGATATTTGCCTCAGCTTTGCACCGCGCTCTGCAAAAAAAAAGTCATGCTAGTTCTGGAAAATAAAGCTGCTAATCTTTTTTTTTTTTTTTTTTCACACACACAAATCTAGCATGTTCTGGCAACACAACACATCCTTTTCCACACACTGCAAACTTATGCTCTAAATTGCTGATTGATTTTTGTGGGTGATTTGGCCGGTACAGTGTAGCTTTTCCAACCACTTTGAGAGAACTATGAAATCATTATGCAACAGAATGCAGTTAAGAAACGCAGATACTATTTTCCAGAAATTCAAATGGGCAATTTTCTCCTCAGCAGGAGTGAGAATTTGATAATATGGGTAACAAGGACCTAATGCATTTTAAAAACGCATGCTTACACTTGATGCATACATTCCCCACCTTTATTGCCTCTAAAAGGTTGTCGGTGCAGCACTGCCTTGAGGGTGTTATTTAAGCAGAGCAACACTTTAGTCAGTGTAGGTAAGTCTGGTATTTTACAGTGTGATTAGCCTTGGCTGTCATGAATAGCAGATTATGTTGCGGACTGTCAGAAAACCTCTCACTCAATAACCCCAGCACATTTTTAATACCACCAGCACATTTCTAAGTCTCTAGTCCACACTTACAATCAAACACACCATTTTTTTTTCTAAACTCTCTCCAAAAAAAGGTGTTTAACTCATTTTTTTCTCCTCTGTGGAATGAATCAAAAAGCTAGCGTTTGCTTATTCTCTCCTCCTCTCTCTCAATCAGCAAATTTTCCCCTTGATCTTTTATTCATATGATTAAGTCTGTGTATCACCAGACCGTTCATTCTACATTTCAATATATGATGAGCCCATCTTTGAAGTTGGGTATGCTGCAGTGGAGTCACTTTGGCGAACAACAGTTTTCCCCCCGTCTCTCTCATTTTTTCTTTTTTTTTAACCAATTATTGTTGGGATGGAAACACTTTCCATCTTGGTAATTATCCAATTGAAATGATTTGAGCTTAAGTGTATGTACACACAAGCAGTTCCCCATGTTGTTTGTGGAATGTGAATTTTTCATTTATTTATTTTTTTAATCTTAAATTTAAAAACAAAACAAAAAAGCTTTCAGGGTTCCAAGCCCATACACCAGCTAATGCTTGCGTCTCCCAAAATATGTTATCTGGTTCATAGACACACTTATTTGGTATCCATTTAGATTCACTATTCATTACGTTTCCCTTGTTACTATGGCTCCTGTGCACCTCAAATCTGTTTTTTCAGCTGCTTATTATAGTTTTTTTTTTTACTCGTACTTCTCTGCCTGTCTGTCTTCCTCTTTTTTTAGGCGCCAACAACTTTGATTCATCCTCACTCTGCCCTCCTTTTGCCCGTTTGCCCTTCCCTGTCTCGCTCTTGCTTTCTTCAGCTCACGTCTGTTTTTCTATCTCTCACCTTTATGTTTGCCACCATGCCTCAATCAATACCTTTAACCCTTGTTTCCTCTCAACTCCCTGTTCTCCCCTCGCCAGCTCCCCCCGCCTCTCCCGTCCTACTATTTCAGACTTTTCCCTCAGAAGATAAAAGGTTTAAGAATGTTTAATGTCAGACGTGTGAACAAAGCACATGAGCAGGCTCAGTCAGCAGGGATCTGACTGAAACCTATATAAAAACCTAATGAGGAAAAGACAGCAGAATGTGGCAAACTCGCGTGTAATAATAAGGTGAAGGTGGTGAGATTTCAGAAAGGCGAGATGAAACAGAGCGTATGTATTCATATGTAAGCGATGGGTCATGTAGGGCAAAGACAAAATATTGTGTAATTCATATTTTGTGAAGCTTTTCTGAGACTAAAAATGGATCAAAAATGGTTTTGATGTTTTTGACGGCACTTTTTATCCACATTTATTCAGACTGAGCCATTTACCGCGACTCATAGCGCACAGTGTTGCCCTGAGCATAAGTGCTTGCATTGCACTGATGATGATCTTGCTATGCATGTCACTGAAACTGTCAATGCATATTTTTGTCGCTACGCCACCATGTAACTTGGTGCAGGATGAGGCGTGAAGGTACGCTTTTGTGTAATTGCAAGATCCACATTCCACCACGCAACTGATTCTGCATAAATTGAAAAGCCTATTTCAAACCTTACCTCTGTCGTTTGCGCTCAGTGTCTCCGTCAGGATTCATTGATGGGCCATCATCCCTGAGCACAGCAGCGGAGCAAAGATCATCCACAGCAACGCGGTGGCTGGAATTATTAAGACATAAAATACTGCTCACGTGCACACATACATTTCGTTGGCATCTGTAAGCTTGAAAGTTTTATTTGAAACATTCTATTTGTTCCCCAAATACCCATTGTCATACATACAGGATCACTTTTTCCATCCCCATTTGCTCTTCTATCACGTGTACACGTATCTCCCCTCTACTCCTTTCACTTGCTCCTACCCTCACCTTGCCCCTTGGGTGATGTAGGTAGCAGACCCAGAGCAATGGAGCAGCAGAACCCAGCAGTGGATTAGTGGTAGTGTGTGAGAGAGGCCAGAGTCAGAAACATTCCTCCAGGGAAGTCAAGCCAGCTAATCCAACCCCACTGCTTACTCTATCAACGCCCTACCAGCTGCACTTTGCCCCAGTGCACAAACAGACACACACACAAACAAAATATAACCCAGGCGTGAAGATTTCAACTTAGATGAGTATGCCACAGTGTATACCACCACCGAGTGTGCTCATGAAAACAGACATACACCGAAGGGCACACGTGTTCCATACATACAAATAGTCTGACACTTTTATTCACACATGTGGATGCATTCATGCACACCACACACGTATACGCTATGCATACAGACAACTGTAGAGCCCCCCCACGAGGCCCCCCTCCGGGAATACTGGTGACCTTTGGCCTGCATGTGACAAGAAAAGACTTCCCAGGCGTACATTTAACACATGAATTCCCTTTTAGTAAGAGTTTAAGAGTGTAAATGTTTGAATAAACACGCTTTCATTCACACAGAATACTGAGTCAAGCTTGCCTAATGCAAGAGTGGCTATGTTCAGTATGTCATGTATGAAGTATTAATGCACAGACATGAAAACTCACACACAGATGCACACAGAAACAACAGGCGGATCAGGCAGGAGGCACTCTGATTGCTCATCAAGCAGCAAGCGAGAGCTGGCGAGAGGCATCAATATGACTGAAGCCCACTCTCCTGGGCCCACCTGTCGATTACAGTGGTAAAGACAAGCAGCCCGGTGCCTCAATCCATTCCCAGCAGCCTCCACTGGGCCTGTAGACACCTGAAGAATTCTGATGCCAGGAGGGAATAAGGGACCTTCCACTTCACACTGGCAGATATGCAGTGGTTTGCCTCTGCTGCATAAACCATTGCGATAAACAACTCTACAGAGAAATGGGGCGAGGATACACATCTATCGCCCGTGTGATAGCGACTCAGTTTGTAGGGCTAGAACGAGATAGATTAATATCACGCTGTCCACGGAACATGTAGAATAAGACTCTCACAAAGCACCACAATATATTTCATTGAGCCGCCGAGGACACAATAACTTGCAGAATAAAGCGTAATCCACGAAATAATAGTGCCGATAAAGTGCCAAAAGTACTCACAGCACAAAAAATAAATAAATAAATAAATAATCCCAAAATGCCTCTTGCAGCATTACAATTAGAAAACGCCTTCTCACCATTTGGCCTCCAGAGGTGAATTATGTTTTCTGAATATCTGGCCAAAGGACAACAATCTCATTGCCCTCTGCTGCCTTATAATTAGACCAGATTAGAGTAGGATCAAGCTGTTTTCTCCCATTTATTCTCCCAAGGGAGAAGATGGGTTTGGGTGGGAGGTTCACCACGTCTAGACAGCTAACCTTGGACACAGAAAACAAAGGTGATCGTGTGGTAGATTCGTACTTTGGAGTGGAATTTTAGGCGATGGACAAACGGTAATCAATCTCTTCATCAATCTCTTCATTGGGCGTTAGAACACAAACTAACAATGCATGTGTGAAGTAAGTGGCTATGAATATTAATAAATGAAGAGTGTGTTATTCTGATGCATTCTGATTGTTTTTAGTGGAGAATAATGAAATCATAAGTTGCCACACAAACACAAGCCCAGGCCCTGTGTTCTGGTTTCAGCACCACGGACAGCTCTCCCACTGTAAGTTACTGAGCAGCACATTATGAGCCTTCCTTATGAACTTACCCTGCTGACTTGACGCTAATAAATCTCGCCAATAGGGCACCAGATATTGATTTCTATGGAGGTCGTTGCAACTACAATTATTAATTGGGCGATATTCAAACCCCAAAGTTATGCACATAATTGATTTAAGCCCTCATCTGATAGCTGAGCTCTTCCCAACGCTGCAGTTCTCGGGCAGCAGCAGCAGCAGCAGCAACTTTAATTTGTTGTTCCATTCAAAAAAGCCGTGAGAATCCAAGAAGCCTGTCACGAAAACAGGAAGCAGTGCAAGTGCGCATTAGAATCAACAGCTCTTGAAGAAACTCTATCTGAATGTTTTATAGAGCGAATGATGTTCATTCTATGTGCAATCACGGCCTCTCGCTTCACTGCTCCCCCCCCACCCTCCACCACCACCACGTCCACCTCCACCATGCTCTCTCCCTCCCCGTTTCAAAGTGGAGGTCGGTGACTCTTCCGAAGCTAGATGGCAGAAGAGCCCCACTGCAGCAGCCTGCGCTTTGCTCCGTCATCATTCCATCTTTGCATTGCAAATTGCCCAGCCCCATCACTCCCAATAACGGCTCCGCTCGATCTCTAAAATGAAAATCAGAGTTATGGTGGGGTTGCCTACCAGGCGAATTTCTTTCATCAGCTTTCAGGACAGGGATGCTGCCTGTCTGAGTCTCACCTAACACTCTTCCTTCCTTCCTTCCTTCCTTCCTTCCTTCCTTCCCTCACACACACACACACACACACATGCTGTCATTAACGGAGTTGATTTCTTTCTCTCAGGATTTACATTCTTCCCATAAAAAGACGTGCCACCCCTCCTCCTCCTCGTCCTCCTCCTCCTCCTCCTCCCCTCCCCATGGCCACCCACACCTCACTGTTCCCACTTCATGATTTGTTACCCACACATCAGCCAGATCATACTTCCACAGGACGCTCTCCCTCTCACACCTCCCACCCCTCCACCATACCACCAACCACCAACCACCACCACCTTTTTCTTCTCGCTCTCCCTGTGCGTACGGCTCAATTGCCGGATCGATAAAGGCAGCATTCAGATTGTAGGCTAGACTCGTCCTCCGCCGGTTTCCAGGGATCACAAGGGGGAAAAAAAAAAAAAAAAAGATGTTGAACGGCAGATGCGGGAGCGCGCCAACAGAGACCCTCACACTTGATGCCCCTCTCAGCAAAGATGGTTGAGCCCTGGTCCAGGTTGCTGTGGTCCTCTCCTAAAATTCAGTCTTTCTCACTTCTCTGCTATCAGCTGACACAGCTCGGCGGGCGGCTCTGCCTGTTTCTCCTCTGAGAAGGGAATCTACTTCAAACCCCCCCCACCACCACCTCTCCACAGAAAAGAGAGACAAAATTAGGCGCTATAGGTTGCATGTTTTAGTTGTGAACATGAAGGGGATTTACAGAGACGGATACTACGACGGATCTATTGAACTACGGGACGTTTTCAACAGGAGATGCGTTAAATGTGGCCGGAGGGACTTTGTTCAAGCCAAAACGATGCGGATTAGGACGGGAATTGTTTTTTGGAATCTCATCTTTTCACTGATGTTCACTTCTGTGAAAGGTACGAGCCACTGCAGCAATTCCCAGTGTTTTCTGATGCGCTTGGTGTGTGTGCCTCGGTGTGTGTGCGTGTGTAATGCGTGTGCGTGCGGGAAAAATCAAAAAGCTTTAACGCTTACAGACGTGTGCGGGAAAAAAAAATAGGCGAGCGTTCTGGATGGAGTTTGAAGGGACGCATTTCAGCGGTTTTTTTGCGCTCAATGCAGGCTTTGAATGAGTCTCTCAGTAGATGTTCTTGCGGTAGCCTACGCTCCTTCTAATAGCCTACGTGAGCTGCTTTGCTTAGTAGGCTAACTAGTGAATTGTTGAGACGCAAGTGCATGCACTGCAGATTTCCTATAGGATGTTACACAGATCCTAATTTATTTGAGGTAGAAGCTGTGCGCATTTTCTTCTTTTTTCTGGGTCGAGTTTTTCAAGTATTTATGTGGGAATTTTTTTTCTTTCTTTTTTTTTTTTTTTTTGCGTCACTCCAGTTCCTCACCAGAAATGTTACTGAAAGCATCGAGGTGGCAATAAGTGGTGTAGAAACCAATTTGTCCACTGGTGTTTACTGGACTTGCCAGTGCAGGCAGGTGTAAGGTGGGCTCCTTAGTATTCCAGTGGCTACTTCTCAGGGTCTGCCCATTTGAATGCTCCCTGTAGCTGGTGAGGTAACCACTACTTGGAGTTTTTTCTTTCTTTCTTTCTGATAGGCATCAATAAATTCATTCAAACCAGTGAAAATTTCCCCCTCAACTGAAATGCCACTTCTGTGACACAGTTCTTCAAATGTAGTGTTTTTCTTCTTTGAGAATATAAGGGAACAAAATTCCTCGACTTTGTACTTTACTGTCTGACCTCTCTGTTGTATGTTACAGTAATTTACCTCATGCTATTTACACACCATGGCATTTGTTAAAAAAAAAATCAATCAGAAACAATTGTTGCCTATTTACTACACTGCAATTAGCATGTGCACACCCATTGTCCGATAGCATTTAAACATTTACAGACACAAATCAGTTTCTTGTTTCCTTGCAATGCTTCACATGTTGATTACATGCTGAGACACGTATTTGCGTGAGTGTCATGTACTGTGGGAAATTGTCCTTCCTAACTGCAATTTAACCCAAAGCAAAAGCAGAAAAGAGAAGAAAATTTGATTCCAACCTTCCTTTTTTTCCCCCCCTCCCCTTCCTAATGTGTTTGTCGTGTACGCATATGAGTGTGTGTTCGGCGACATTTTGTGTGTGTGTGTAAGTGCGTGGCTACTTATCTGTTGAATGCATGTATGTGTTTCTGAATATGGGCACTCACAGATATCAATTTACATACAGATTGTTCACCCTGTGAGTAATTCTCATGTCTGTCTATTGGGGGTGGATGAAATGTGCAGCATGCAGAGTAGCAGCGCCCACCAAGAATGAGCCAAGTCGAGTCGAGCAGAGTCGGGCACAGTGCTGTTTCATCACCACCCACATTGTGGCAATGTCAAACCTTGAGGCCACTGCCAATCCTCCTAGTTCTGTTACTTATTAGGAAGCCAGCCAGCCAGGAATTGGGGAGGCAGAGAGGAAAGGAGGGGGAGGAGGAAGAAGAAGAGGAGGAGGAGGCCTGGGTCTTCTTTTGGAAAAAGAGTGGAGGAAATAGTGACACGGAGAAATGTGAGGAGGAAGGACCACGGAGCAGCTGTTGTTCCTCTGCTCTGACAGTTGACACAGTGTTTGCCGAAGTAAAAAGATATCGACTTGATCTGGCCTGTGACTCACTTCTCTTGCTAAGATAATGATGCCATAAAAAAAGACTCCCATCTAGCAGAGTTTGTACAACAGCACTTTTCTCGAGGTTCTTTTTCAGCGAAGAGAAATTAGATTATTGTTGAGCCAGGGATCCTGCGCTGGGTAATGCACTGTTCTGATTCCCGGTTGACAAAGTTATATCCATCACCAGTCTGATTCTTGACACTGTTCACATATCATTAAGTGGAGTTCCGTGAAACTTAGCAATTTGGTTTTGGAATAAACGGAAACCGCAATATTTTCTTCTCATTGCAGCAGTCCACTACCAAATAACTGGATATCCACTGCAACTGTGTCACCTAATCCTTGGGGAACTTATAAAACTGCTTGACACAGACATAAATTTAGGAAGCTAAATTGCAGGCAGTGGACTTTTTTTAAAAGAGCAAAATGAGCAAAACACCTGAGGCAAATACAAATTGAATTCTTTTACACTGACAGGGAGAATTCTATCTACTCCATCTCCTCATGAGCACAAGGGCTGCATTTACCCTTTTTTCCTTATGACAGTCTCACTGCATCCATCGATCGGAGGACGATCAATCAGATTCACCATAATGAGACAGTCACAAAGCTGAGAGCACCACATTCTTATGACACATGCTCACAGCATCAGTGGATAAAATCGTGTGAGAGGGAGGCACTGCCGTCGAAACATACAGTACCCAGACTGGAGTTACAGCCACAGCTTCCTGCATCTACTCTTTATAGTTGTTTATGGTTATTAGAATACTGAAACAGATGGATGCCATTTCACTTTATACTTATATGTTTATGGTTGAATCCAGTTTACATGGCACTTTGCATATCAAGATCTAGTCCTATTCTTTTATTTGGGACTTAATCGGGAAAGACAGGAAGGGACTGGAGCAGAACACGCTGGCCTGTTTCTCACACCAACATTAATACGTCAAATGACAGTGAACGAATAATGATAGTGAGCAGATTGTTGAAAATTATCCATCTGTTGTGTCCCATCACTTCTGTTTTTTGTGATTACATTGTATTTCTCAAATTTCCTTCCTGCCTCTTTATTTTGTTAATATGCATTTTTAATTTTTTTTTAAAACTCCATACCAGCAGTCGCTAATTGCTGGTAATCAGGTGGGTTCTGCACAGACTGTAATCTGGCCACTGAGCCCTTGATGAAGACTTTATCTCAATGTGATTATGTAAACAGGCTAGAAAGGCTGTTGGGGCTAATCAGGATTACAATTTGTCTGTGTAATTATACTCTATCTACAGGGAATGCTGGGCATTATCCCACTGCCCCTAAGGTTCTTGATCTCCACAAAAGTAGTGGAAGAAGAAGAAGAAGAACAGAAGTACAAGAAAACTGTGGACAGTCTAAAGACAAATCCCTTGGGTTCGACTTGAAACAACAATGAACTCTTTTCCAGGATACAGGAACTTGGAGCAGCAACCCTTTTACTCCCTGGATTTTTGATGTTTCTTTTAGTGCTGATATGTCAATGGATTGTCCTCGTGGCACGCCGAGGGACTCCTCAGCTCACCCAGTCTCTCACCCGTGGCTCCAGGCCTTGGCCAAAGTCTTAGATGTTGCTGACAGGCCCCTGTGAAGGTTGGATATAGTTTGCTGGTTCTGATGAAGTCAGTTTCAATATAAGCAGTACTCATGGGGGAGAGAGATTGGCAATATCTTGTCTTCAGGAAGAAAAATAGCTCACTGTTGGTTCAGATTAAATGTAATAGGTTGAGGGAAGGCTGCTTCGAGAGTCAAGGCTACATATTCAAGGTGGCCGCTCCTCAGCACCCCAGGTGCCATTTTCAGAGGGGATTAAACTCTGTTAACTGTCTGGAGGCACATTTGCTGATAAAAAAAAAAGTGAGCATTTATTTGACCTTAATCATGAAGTAGTTAAAAACTCAAAAACCTTAGAGGGTTTTGCAATCACATTGTAGTTGGGCTGCTGAGACAATGTTCTTGCTTACAGTTGTTAAGAGAGAATGTAAAAGCAGCTGTGCATTAATTTTAAGTGATATTTAATTAATAAACTCTTAGGTGCAAGTGGCATATGCACAATCACAGCCATATGTGTAGGTTTTATATATATATATATATGTTTTTATTAAGAATCGTGTCCACAGTACAGTATATTTTCAGTGTTATTAGTTTCATGACCGGTTGCCATGCATGCGCACGTATCTCCATGAATCTTCCTCCACTGTGCCCACTGCTGCTCCTGTTTGTTTATGTGGCTGTCGACTGGATTTTTGATATGTGACAGGAGAGCAGGCAGGGGCAGAGCATGGCCAGGGAAACAAAGTGAGGTGATGTGAAGGTAACTGAGCAGGAAGACTGCTTAGTGCAGGTTGCAATGATTCCACAGCATATTTCAACAGTGATTAAAATCATAGATGGGGATAGTTTAAGATACCTGTTTAGACTCTTGACTAAACCACTTTGGTATCGGTGACGAGGAAGCGGCACTGGGGACTGTAAACGCCATCTAGTTGGAAAATAGACTCAGACAGATCAAGGCAGACAACAGGATCTCAAGTGCCTGTGAGAAGCATTCAGATCAGCATTCATGCCGTCGCAGGAAACTGTTGATTTCTTCATAAACACCACTTGCTGTTAGTCTGACTAATGACTGTTTTTAGGTTTTCTAGCCTTCTCTGTGAAGAATGAAGTGTCTTGTGCAGTGTTAGTGCAGTGTTACATTCAGGCTTCTGCTGTGCATGCTGAAGAAGCCATTGATTGGACTAATCATCTGATTTCAGGGTTCCATGCTGTGTACATTAGCCTTTCGTCCTGGCCATTGGAGCTGCATTTCTGAAAGCAGTCACACACTCACCTTTGCATATTCTCTATATAAAGAGACGTTTCATTAACTGTTGCACTTTCAATGTCAGCCTGTTTGGTCTAATCTAAGTGATCTGTACCTGGGCGTGTGTACGTATTTTCCTCTTTTCTGTATAAAACCGGGTTTAATTTTGTTCTTAAGATCGTTTACAAGGACACACAATGTCAACGATGTAGAGATAGTGCACCCAGGCTCGCTCGTATCATCGAATTTCAGACCGCTAACACTTAACTAACAGCTAACGGTGACAGCAACTTTAGTGTTGCACTTCCAGTTCAACTGGTGAAATCTTAAAGCAGTGACAGTAACTGCAGTTTGGAAGTGACAAGAAAATAAAAGAGGACAGCAATTGTTTTTCAGTATGCCAGTTAAAGGCAGTGAACATTACAATTGTGGTGTTTTTTTTAAATGCCTTTTAAAAATCTGGTCCTTGTGTGTGTGCACACTTGTGTTTTGTGGTTTCATTTGTACTTCTTTTTTTTTTAACAGCAAACAAGACAAGAGTATGATGCAGAAACAAAAAGAAAATCACAAGAAAAAAGTAATGTAGTAAATAAATTGATGGATAGGACAGTGATCAGCAAGTACAGCATTTTATGTTGTTTGCTTGTGTTTCTGGTTCCAGATTCTCAGACGTAAAGATTTAAAGCTTTTCTCTGTAAGCCCATCATAGCAAACGGAATTTCTTTGGGGTTTTAGACTGTTGGTTCAAACTTTGGTCAAACAGCCTGCTGTACAGTCTGAAGGGGTTTGGCATTTTACAGACAAAACAAGTTTGAATTGACTGATGGAGAAAAAAAATGCTCATGACAACAATGACAAGCGACAGCCCACAGTGAAGGGTAAATTTAAAAAAAAGTAAAAATAAGTAAATGATTTATCTATCCCTTATTAGTATTTGTAATTATATGAACGGAATTACTGTGTGTCTCTTGTCAAGATCAAGTTAAAGATAGGTAGAGGGGAAATGTGAAATTAATATTTTTTACAAAGCCATTGGTCGCTGGAAGGCCATAAGGCTTCCAAAAGGTGGTTGCTAGTCTTCCTGGGGTCCATTAATTAATTAATTAGTAATTCATTCAAAACAGTATTTAAAAATCATCAATTTAAAATCACAGAATATCAGTGAGACAGCATAATTCAATATCAACTCAAAATTAAGACAAGAAAAGTTTAGGGGGAAAAAAATCAAAAATTGTCAGAGACTCACAGCACTGATTTCAATTTTACTGCAGGTTACCATTACATAGTAATGTTTTATTTTTTATCAATTAATTTATTTTACCTTAAAGGTATGACAGATAACACACATGAAAAAAAAAGCTTCCTTTGTAACCACTGCCGCAGGTGGAGAAAGTGCTAAAAAGGCTGCAGCTGTTAGTTTTTATGCATTGCGTGATCAACATGTCTGCATCTGTGGATCTAAACCGCTGTCACCATTACTTTTCTATCCTGAAGGGGTTGCAGGTTGGCATATGTAGAGGTGTTCTAACAAATTCAGGAGATACACTGTATGCTTCATGTTCATAAGGTTGTAAGTTTGTGATTGAATTACAAGCATGTTGCATGAAGGTCTTTGCACCTAAAAACAACCATGTGAACAGGTTTTCAACTGGAGGAAGATGTTTACCTGCAAAGTAAAAAAAAAAAAAAAAAACCCCAAAAACTGTTGAGAATTGTTTTGCAGTCTTCAGATAGAAAAAGACAGATTTTCATTCTGTGCTTCTTTCCTTTTCTCTTTTTTGGGGAAAGTAAAGTGTTGATGTTATTGTTTGTTTGGGAGATTGGAGGCTAGAGAGACGGGCATCCTATTAGATGTGTTGTTGGCTGACAGTTTTGTGTTGTACAGCAGCTCTCACAGTGGTGGTCTGGCATCAGGTGCAATATGGCTCAGTAGCACTTCGAGGAGGTATTGGTGTCTGGCCATAAAATACTGTATCTGCTTGGAAGTAGCGATAGCACCAGCAGTACGCCGACGTTGGAAAGTAGTTATTGTACTTGGCCACGCAGGCACACAACCACTGTTATTTCCTTGTGCAGTGGCGTGTGTTTGTGCATGTGCCAGCTGTGTTTCAGTGTGGCAGTGTATTTGATTTTAGTATTTTTCACCTCAGTGGTTGGCAATTTAAAACCACCAAATGGAATATTTCAGAGTCCTTTTCCAAATTGCAGTGACACACTCATGAGGTAATAGTCATTCACTAGAAAGCCTCTTTTCTGTTTTTGTTGTATGGAGCCCATTTCCCTTTCATCAAGCATGCAGACAAGCATAGCGAGGGCCTGCGATTATGCACATTCTATCAGTATGAATTGTGAAGGTGCAGCACAGCCATGCAGATAAAACCCTTCTCTTTGGGGACATCAATTTAAGATTTCTGTCTAGTAAGGTTGCTGTCTGGGCCCTAGCAGTCATCACTGTTGTGTTCCTGGTTGTGCTGATGAAAAATTATTTTCTCTTCCCTCCACATTTTATGTCCATGTCTGAGCGCACAGTGTGCTGAAGATCTAAGAGAAAAGTTCTTGGATTTCTAAAAACAAAATTGGCTCTAAATATAACTTCTGAGCATTGCAGCAGCTCCGATTTGATGCAGACCCTCAAGATTCATGATCTGAAGGTATGACAGCAAAAACAAACAACAAACGTTTCGTCTCTTTCTCTTTAATTTTTTCTTCTGATCAAATTTTATCTTCATCAAAAACATCAACTTCAATTCAAACTGAATTTTACTCGCATCACATCATTGTTAAGACTATATTTGAAATTGATTCCCAGAGCTGCCTTTATTTATCTTCGGAAAACTGGAATTTACAAAATCAGCACTCAGCATCATCAGGACTGTAAAATATTACGTGGTGTTATGTAAGGGGTGTGAATGCAGCAAGAAAACCAGACTTTGCAGCAAATGAAGCCTAGCAGGATGTTTGTTGACCTTTGTTTTGTTTGATAAGAGCTCCATCTTTACACTCATAGCTCTGTAACCAAGCTTCAGTGATGGATATCTCTATACTGGCTGACTCACCTTTAAGGTCAGGTGAAAATGAAGGCAGTTTTTTTCTTTTTTGTACTTTAACTTTCATGGCTAGAAGTGGTGCCATTGCCTACCCGTCCATTTGTGGTTTGGCCATGATTGTGAGCGATGATGAAATGCCATCCGAAGCAAGATGCGTCCTTGACTAAGCATATACTGCAATCATTCATAAGAAAATGGACTGTCGAGCAGAGAAAGAAAACAAAACATGCCACAAATCAGTCAAGGAGAAGTTGTTTTTGGCAAATATCAAATACATTTCCATTTGCTATTTATTCTGTTGCTTTACTGTTGCTCCTTTTCAGCCAACCAATCAGGCCAGGAGTTGTCACCCTGGTATCTAAAATAAATTCAGGAAAAGCTTCAAACATGTTGCAAAAAAGGTGTATTTTAGCGATTTACATTTTCAAAACTTTATCAAGTAGTTTTAGTGCCAAAACCTAAACAAAATGAGCAGAAAAAGTATAAGAATAATGGTCCCACACAGAATGTGAACCTTTGACTAGTGGATGAAAGTACTGGACTCAAACGTTTTGGGAGGAAAATAGGTTTCTTTCAAAATGACTCTGATTCAATCTAGTTGTATAGAAATGCATTTTTGTGAGATAAGAATATTTCGTTTGACAGAAAATGTATATAGGCTACATGTATTGTTAGAGTTGGTGTCAAAGAATCTATCAAGTAACCTGTGAACACCAGAACTTTCTCAATTTCAGAAATCTGATTGTGAGACTTCACAAAGATTGAAAAAGAAACAGGAAGATTGCTTACAAACTAAAGTTCAGGCAAAAAAAAAAAAAAAAAAAAAAATCATGTTTGCAGCAGTAATCAGAAGGTGAATGAGTCACAGTACCACTAATCAGAGCCGCAGCTGCAGACTTGGCACAGGGGTCATTAATGGAAATTAGAGTTTCTGTGACATCTCAGACATCTCAGCAGTGTGAAAGGCACTGTTTAATGTCAACTACTATAGACAGCATAATGTTGCTTACGCTGTTGTACAAAGTTAAATGATTAAACTTTGCTAAACAACATGCAAAAAGATAGTTGAATACTTGCAGCACATTCTTTGTTCTGATGAAATCAAGAGACAGTCTAAGGTGAATCTGGCCAGAATTACCGCAGTGAAAAGACACTGGAGTCTTGGCAGTGGAGCACAGAGCTGTGAGGGTGATGATATGGGGCTGCAAAAGATGTTGGGGAAGTGACATTTATGCATGACTCCATGAATGTCTGTTGATATACCAAAAATACTGGCTGACAGAATGATTCCCAGTCTGCACAAGCTTGGCAGAAGAGAAATATTCCAGTATGATAATGATTTAAAGTGCACTGCCAAATTCAGCCAAGAGTTTTCAAAGAAGACAAAAGAGAAAAAATATGACCTGGCCAAGCAAACTGCCTGACTTGAATCCAGTAGGACACCTTTTGGGTATTTTACAAAGAAAGGCAGTGCAACACAACCCCTCCAGCAAAGCGCAGCTGAAAAAAAAACTGTCTCTGAAGAATGGCAGAATTTTTCTACAGAAATTTGGTATCTTGAATGCTGAGGAGGGTTGAATCTGTCACCTCACATGAAGGTGGACATACGGAGTATTGAAGAAATAAAAGAACTTAAATCCCAACAATGAAACTTTCTCTGGCTTATGTTGCATCAAGTGTCTACCGTGGGGGTCGAATTTTTAATATAGTAAATCTAAACTGTTAGCTTTTAATTTACCACAAGAGCAAATATCCTACTGTTCAACTTCAAAGGAATGAAATTACAGAGGGGTGGTACAATTTTGAATGGTTGCACATTCAAGCGATATTGCACAGTTGTGCACTTAATTCCGGTGTATACTGTTGCAGGCTCTGCTGAATGAAATCATAAACAATTGTAAATGAAGCTTCCACACGGCACCAATTATATACAATAAGAACTTAATGAATTATAGCACTCTGCAGTGGGATGGCACTCACTGAAAAGCTCAGCTCTTTTTTTAAGGAGATCAGGTGTAATTGGGTTTTAAACAACTTACAACTGTGTCAGAGCTCGAAAGAAAGATGAAATCACTTTGTCTCATTTATCTTTAGATCACTTGGCTCAGCTCATGACGCATGTTTACACTGGCTACAGAACTATGTGTGTGTGTGTGTGTGTAAGTCATTTTGGCCCAAAGCATCTGTCAAATGACTGTAATGCAATAACACAACTCGGACACTGCAGGCCTTTCAGAGTAAAGTCCCTTTACAATGCCCAACGGAGCTCCACTCAAAGAGCCCTGCAGTCGATGTCCGACCACTGTTTTGTTTGTCCTCACATCCTGACCATGTAACACAGAAGAACCAAAAAACAAACTTTTTATTACATTACAAGAAACTTATCTACACTTTTTCTTTAGAAATCTTTAGTTCCTAACCTAAAAGCCATTGTGAGAATAAAGTGCAATTTCGCTGTAGTAATGAAAAAAGTCTACACTGACTGACGCCGAAGGGGGCGCTGCAACATTTCTTTAATTGGCAGTTTTCTGAATGTCATTAATTAGGATAGCTAAAATCTTCATTTCAATATTACACAGATTGCTGCAAGCCACAGGATTTTGTTAGAATAGATAAAGTTTATTGTCTTATTCAGGCTGCTGCATCAACCAGGGACAATACACAGTCGATAAAATACAAATACAGCACAATAGAGAGCAGATAAAGTTAATACACTTCAACAGCAATATAGTAAATGGAACACAATAAATTTGCCAAACTAAGGGCTGCAGTTTCCCATCAGATTCCCCCGGTTTTACAGCAGGGGGAAGAGCAGAGTAACAGGTAAATGTGTCTGCTGGATCCTGAAGCAACTCTCTGAAAGAAGCAGGTCAATCTGTAATTGTGTATTTTCCAAGCCCTATTTAATGATGGTCCATTTTAAAAAGAGTCAATTGGGATGGGCAATCTCTCACCCCTATCAGCAATCATCCGTTACCCAGCGGTCTGTTTGTCACTCATAATAATTTGGATGGCAGTAAATGACTGCTCCTCCCCTCTCCTGCTGCACATAATCGTTCCTCTTTATGGCCCAATACAAATCTGCAATAATGGTGGAGGACAACATATTGGCTGTTTACTTTTTTAGGATGCACCTTTCGCTTTATACACCAGTTCGCTTACTGGACGGCCAAAATGCTGCCTCTCATTTTCTTCCATGCTTAAAGTAAACCTTAAATAACCCATTTAGCCTGCTACAAATTTGTTTAGGCCTTGAAAATAATAGGATACCCTCCATGATGCATAATGTATTTTGTTTACAAAATCAATCTTATTTTACATCCACACAGCACCGTGGTTCATTAACTGGTTCATTTTGCCCCAAATCTCTGTATTCACTGTGGGAAGAGAGATCGCATTCGGTGCTTTGGTCTCACCCTTTTGCAGTAGCAGAGGCACTGGAAGGCCAACAACACATATAAATATGCATGTGTTCACACACACACACACACACACACGCACACATATACAATTCTGATTGACAAACTCCCTCAGAAATTTCATCAGAGGGGAGGATAACAGTCATTTTCCAGTCTGTGTTTTGCTCAGCAAGTAACTATCTGTTATCAGCATCAAAGGTGTGGCGTTGTGGTAAAATGTGGTATTTGTGTGTATATCCAAAAGGCCAGGGGTAAATGTAACTATTTGAGGAACAGCTGGGACCATTCTTGAGCTGTCTGTCAGGCTGCCTGGCTCCTGCTGAGGCCACTCTTTCTGCCAGACTTGTACGTTATGATACTGATTCATATTTCTGAACCGCATTTTCCCCACTGTGCAATCACAGCATGTTGTTAATTTGGTTTCTCATCACAATTTATGGGCAGTGTTGCAGCATGGCCCTAACATGGGCAAGGAGAAAGCTCCGGGGACTGCGTTTCACAATTGAAGTGATGATGGGGGTCAGGGCATGCAACTGAGTGGTGACAGTGGAATTCAAAGAAGACAGACTGTAGGTCTAAGTGATAAATGGATTTAATGCATGTCCTCTCTCCTGTACAAGGCGGCACATGTTGTCGTCCCGTTTTCTTTTGAAGTAACAAGATAAATGTTTGCGGTGTTCTTTTTATAGATGCAGCTTTTATGGAGCTGACAGTGCCTAACATATTACAAGCGTGTATGATTCACAGCATTGAAAAGAAGGATTCTAATTCATAATGGATAGCTTATAGAGAAAAGGAAAACAAGGAAACGAGGGGTACGAGGTAGAATGGCAAAGCAGGGAGCGAGAGAGATGTAAAGAAAGATTCCGCAAACAATTGGCTGATGAGGCAGCGAATACAAAAAGGTGAGTTAGGCAAACAGGATGAAAAAAAGAAGAGGTTGAGGAACACAAAGAGGGGGGAAATACAGATGGGGAGAGAGTTGAGAGAGGGATAATGAAGGATGAAAGGAATGCATAGATCTGAGGAGGAGAAAGTGCGAGAGAGAGGCGGAAAGAGGGAAACAGATATCTTGGCAATGAGCATCTGTTCTGTCATCCCCAGGACATCAGGACAATCAAGCACACAAACACGGCTAAGCAGTTCACACAAACAGCACTACCCTGAATAGTTGGCTACATTAGTCATCTAATGCTTGACAAACACTGAAATATTTCAGGCACTAATTGAGCTCTATGGGTGCAATGAAGGAGATATCAGCGTCAAGTAAAACCAACAATGTTTTTACTTTTTAAAATGGTATCAGTGTTTGTGCTGTAAAAGTTTCTGTATCATCAACCAGAATTATTTTAGGTTGATGTTATCCTGCAGTGGGTAGCCACAGTTATGCCATGACCTTGCCACAACTCAAGTCTAGTTTGCTTGATTTGCACTTGTGTACGGCGCTCTCATGTCTCTGAATGTCTCTGGTTTCATATATTTTTTAATCCTGCTGTATTAACAATCTCACTCTAGCAGACATCAAATCGAGTGTTGGTAGTAATAATTCTCTAGTTACATCTGAAAGGGGAAAAAACAAACTTAGTTGTAAGCTCACAGGTTGTTATTTATTTATATGTTAATCATCTATTCCTAATCAATTACTTATATGTTTACTCGTTTTTGGAGGAACTTAATTTTTCTGGTTCAAGTTAACTACTGCTTTCAATAAAGTGTGTTGCAAAAATCAAGACATCAGGCCCTTATGAGGAATGGGGGTTTCAGTCTGTGGAAGCTTTTTTTGTTAACTTGTGAAATGTAGACTTTAAATTTCCGATACAGACATGAAGAACCATTTGAAATGAGCCAACGGAAGGAGCTTTCAAGTGCTTATCTGTGGTGGACGAATTCAGACTTTCTTCTCCGTTGCATTAGATTCAAATTTGTATGTTGTAAGGCCATGAAAGAGGTTTTTCCATGACAGTATCCACACGTACCTGAGGTTAGAGAACAGATCATTTTTATCTGTTAAAAATAAATAAAAAAACAATTGTCAAAATCAAAGCAACAATCTGACTTTTACACCATTGTATTGATAAGGTTCCAAAACACTGGGATTTCCCAATATCATAGCATCATTCAAACTACTGCTTCCTTCAAACTCCACCAGCCTATTACTCAGGTTTAGGACTAAAGCTCAGGCCAAGATAACCTTTAAGACATGATCTGGGATGTTTTTTTTAAAATCTAAAATTCCCACAGACAGCATTATAGCACCTTATATCACCTTTATAATAGTAATGGTAGTACTCCTAATGACAATCAAACTAAACCTCATTTGTAAAATTAATTGGCTGAATGGCCCTTTAGACAAACAAAGCTTAACCGTTCAAATAACCCAGTGTCTTCAACTGTTGCAGAGCATTATTATCCTGATGTTATTTAGTATGGCTGCATTGTTCTGTGGTCATGGCCAGGTAGGATTGAATTGTGCTAAAAATGTGTTCATAATTATGTTCATCAGAATGCATGAGGTGACTTTCAAAGGAAAATAAAGTCGGACATCAGTATTCTAATAGTGCGACGTTATGCATTTCTGGCCTCATAATTATCTAATCCCCCCATTTGACTGAAATGAATTAAGTCTGAACTAAGGCTAAACTACAACAGCACAACTGTAGGTGGGATCACCTTCAGTAATGGAAAAGTCTTCCTCAAATGTCTTTTTCAAGGCCGTTTTAGGAGTCATTAGGTGACATTAAGTCTCTAAGTGCTCTTCATTAGCTCTTAGCTCTTTTTTTTTTGTACACAGCCACTCATACAGTTTATTGTTGGAAACACATGAATAGGAGATTCGACATCTAACAAGATAACATTTTAAGAACATTTTAGATCATTAAATACAAGAAAACGTGAAGGTTTTAGTAACAACAAATATTCTATTACTTGTTGGTCAAACACTTTGCCATTCTGTGAAATTGCAGCTTCTCATCTGACATCAAAAATCCCTCATTTTGCCACTCAGACTTCTGGTAAATCATTGATGAGGGCTGTTCTGGTAATTCAGATGTTCCCAAGAGGACCTGAAAGACGCACCGTGTCACAGGTAGCGCCATGCTGACCCTGTGGGCGGCGCATCAAAGGTGCACATTTTCCTTAATTACCCTGTTTGCTCTGTGATGGCGTAAATAATTGCAACTTAGACATGCAAAAACCTCGGAGAGAATTTATTCCTTGTGGTATTTAGAGCAGCTGCTAATCATCAGAAACAAGATTATGTATAGAGCCGTATGAAAGGAACTGTGTTTATAATGGTTTTCTATAAGAAGGTGAGGCCATTTGATCACTGGAGGCGTGAACTGGTCTGAGCTGCTGTGAGTCATCTGAGAAACAGATGAAGATATATACATTGGGTCAGGACCCTTTTGAGCAAAGATTGTGGGAAAAAAATATTCTGGTTGATTATTGTGTATGTGATGACAGAGTTGTTGTGTTTTTTAATGAAATGTACACAGCTGCCAGGCTTTGTCAAAAAATAATGAAATGAAACAGCTTGACAAGAGGGAAATTAATTGTCAGTTTGTCTCACTGTTTAACATTTTGACTGTTTGCTCACATCAAGGCGAACTTATTATTGGGAAAAATTACTACTGTCTGTCTAGTTAGAGGCCATTTGAATTGCAAAAGCTGCCAAGTGATCCATGTGTTTTCCTTTTTCTTCCCCATACTGCAGCATGTGTGCATTAACCAACACTATGCAAAACATCCTTTACCTACCAAGTGTGAAAAGCTAATTACACTTGCAGTAAATTGTGGGGGGTAAACCATGCATCTTAATTAAGCTTGCATTTCATTAGACAACATACAAGATAGCCTTAAATAAAAAGGGCACTCTTTTTTTTTTTTTTTAACGCTGTGTGTATGGGAGCATGTTCACGTATTGTTTGTGTGAGTGTGGCAGTATGTGGAAGTGTGGAGGGAATATGGTGGGTGTTATTGTGGGAAAACAGGTGTTCTGTAAATGTCTTTCTGACAGATGATGTTTTTGTGTGTGTTCGGGTCACCTAGCTGTGGCGCGTATGCTCATTTACATCAACACCATAAAGGTAAGCCGAGCAGATTATTGTAGTTTGACAGTGATAGTAGAGCCTAATGTTTAACCTGATATGTCAGGGGTATTGATTTTCAGCAAGCCAGTGCATTAAGGTGCAAAGATTTATCTTGTGTGGGCTGACTGTTAAAAGCTTGAGGTATCAAATGGGAAGACCCTACTTGCTGCTTGTCTCTGGAGTTTTCGGAAAATCTACTAAATGTGTGGCACAAACGATACATCAGAAGCGTTGCGTTTGATAAAACATTGAAAAACATCCTTAATTATGCATTTTTTTTCTCACGTTACTACAGCAGCAGGTGTTGCAGCTTATTCTTTTTTTTTTTTTGAAGTGTAACATAAAACATAAATGGAAACACAAAACTTGGCTCTTAGTCAGCTGGTTGCCAGGTTTCCCTCACAACTTCTGCCAGCTGAGAACAATGTGGATTTTCCGAACAATTTGCTTTCAGTTGAAGAAATATCGCACCTGAACTTTACAGGCTGCATGGAGTTGTTACAATAAAATGTTGCTCGGAAGAGTGTCTGTCCAGGTCTGTTTAAAAATGTTAAAGCCATTCAGTTTATTTATTGCTGCTTGGATGCTTTCACCAGGCAAAGTTTGTCAAAATGAAATACATTTTCTGTAATGACACCTACAATTTATCCCCTCAGTTCCAGTGTTGTAAAACATTTTACTTTTTCCTGTTCTCCTCAGCTGACTGTCACACACTCATTATATGCATTTGATAATGATTTGATGTTCTCTTCCTCTACAGGTTTTATCCATACTTGTGGAGGCACTTTAAAAGGGAGGAATGGGACGATAGAAAGCCCAGGGTTTCCATATGGATATCCAAATGGAGCGAACTGTACCTGGGTGATTGTTGCAGAAGAGGGGACCAGGATTCATATAGTTTTTCAATCTTTCGCCGTGGAGGAGGAATATGACTTTTTATCTTTGTATGATGGGCATCCACACCCGGCTAACTTCAGGACGAGGTAAGGAAGCAGCCCTGAAGCCATGCAGCTTGAAAAAATGTGTTTGAAGGCTGCCAGGCAGGGATGGAAGAGATGTGAGGGACGGAAGCCTTCAGCGATCACTTCTGATGGGAAGTTCATCTTTAATGTACACATGACAAAGACTGCTTATTCTTGTCAGGCAGGTGTCAGGAAAGTCTCACTCTGTATCTACTCTTTTCTGACAGTTATACGTATAACTTAACTGCCTTCTAAAAACTGCAGCAGATTCCCATTTGAATTTTACATGTGCAAAAATGCATTTATTTGAACAAAAGCAGAAATCAAAGTTCCTTGAGTTCGCACAGGCCTGGTGCTGCATGTAATTCCATTTTCTCTCTCTTCGGCTGTTGTTGTCAAAATACAAGCAAAAATCTTTCTTTCTTTAAAAAAGCAAATCCGTTTCTTTCATGAAAAACACCTTAAATAGACGTGTCATTATATTCCTAAGCAAAGAAACCCATCAGCCAGAAAGCTCTAAGCAAAATCCCTGCCTTTATTTCTGAATGGGCTTGCTGTTTTGGCTTCAGCGATGCATGGGTCAGCTCAGTAGCCACCGTCCTTTATTCAAATGCTTCACTGGAGGAGACAGAGGTGCAGAAAAACACGAACATCAAACACAAAGATTTCTCCTTGTTTACCATCGTCACTGAACAGGCAAACAACTGTTTACTCGCTGTGCCTTCTGGGTTCTCACAAAAGCCTGACATTCAAGTGCTGTGGGAAATTTTTTCGACGTGTCTTTGCATTTTTATAATACCCTCTCGCTATTTGTCTCTAACAAATTTATTTGGCCCAGACTGTGTTTGATTTTGACAGAAAACTCTGCACACCTGAGCCAAATTCCAAAATTTATTTAACAAAATGACAGCGTTGTGAGGCCACACGTGGTATCATGGGGGATTTAGAAGACTCTGTTTTAAATACACATGTATGAGGTATATTTTTTTAGTGTTTATAAAGATATTTTCTCACCTCTTTTGGCCATTTCTGTTGGATATGCACTACTCAAGCATTTTGATTAATAAATATTATGAAAATTGTTTTTAAAAAAGTAACACACAGTCACCAACATGAGCTCAGTCCAACCCTAAAACATTGCCATTCAGGTTAACTGTGCAGGTTTTAAGCCAATCATCATTTACTTGTCTAATTAAAAAAAATACTGTGTATATATATATACACACACACACACACACACACACACACACACATATATTATATATTATGTCAAAAGAGACGTTATGCGCATGTGAATAATAAAGAACCTGCACTGCAGTATTCTTTGGATGATGTGTTACCTACTTTCTCAAGTCAATCATTTTGTGTTTGGATTTCAAAGGGAAGAAGCCACAAAGGTTTCACATTTTCCTTGTCAAACCAAATTGCTCGAGAATAAACCAACTCTTTATAGATAAGTGTGCTTTGTAATATGAGAAGATTATCTCTCAACTGAGCTGATACAGGAGTGTGGATACACACATCAGCTTTCAAACCTGTCAGAAGCTGTTTTTTTTTTTAAAAAGACATCTTAGTGTCTGATTATCCACTTGTATTCACAAGCGTTCTCCATCAGAGGTGAAAGTGGGGTCCAGCATTTCACTGTGAAACACTCAGAGACCCATTTATGTGTCTCAACTTCAGCAAAAGTGGACTGAGGTCACACGCTAACACAATGGAGGATGTATAGCGAAGAGCTGCAGTGAAGGGGAATAATTGGAGAGATGAATCATTGTTGATACTTTAGCTGCTGAATCACTTTAGATACTTAAAAGATTATGTTGCATAATGCTGTTTTCAAGGTCAGTCTCATAAAAAGCTTGCCACCTTGCTGGTTGACTCCACATCGCTGACTGATCTCACATCTGTAGCTCTTGTCACAAATGGCCAAAAAAACATTCAAATATTATGCTCTTTAAAGCAATTATAGAGCAATTCTCGACTTTGACTTTGTCTTATATTCACATTGTTCTCTGGGGAAGCTTGGTGAAATTGAGCAGTCATGCTGCACAACTACCTGAAGTTGAAGTGAACAAAAAAATTCAGCCCGTGCATTAAAAACAGATGACATTTTAATGCCAGTAATTTCCCCCTAATTTCAATAAAATGGCAAAACATCAAGCTGTTATGGCAGACATCACGTGTGATCACACATGCTGTTGATGCCGCTTCACATGCTGCGATTTATTAGATGTTAAATTTGCCTAGGTTTGTTTACTTCAGTGTCAATCACCTTTAAAAAAAATATCGTGGCACTATCAGTCCCTCGTACAATTTGGATATATCAACTTATTTCAAAATTAGTCGTGTTCTATACATTTCTAATGTTTAATGTGAGAAGAAAAGTAACCCTTGAAGTCTCCACGTTACGTTAAAGAACAACTGCCAAATTTCCCAGTGTTCCTGAATGCAGCTCAGTAATTAGTCTCACCTGCGTGGAAGACGAAGCTTCAGTTTGACCTCCTGGAATAACTTTAGTAAGTTTTCTGATTAGTTTATTGTTCTTTAAAGTTTCCTAACCTTTACTCTGTTACTGTTGTTTAAACTACACAACAAAATTAGCTAATTAGTTTTTTTTTTTTTGCTAAAGTTTGCTTCGTCTGTGTGATAGTATCGACAGTAATTTTCTTTCACTCGTGTGTTGATTTGACCGACAGAATCAGGTTAAATCGCGACGGTCACATGAGATTGCAGAATAGCAGAAAGTAAAGTTTGTTAGATAAGTAAATTAGATAAACTCAACAGCGGCTGCTCTGTTGTGTGTTTTTCTGTCAGGTCTTTAACAGCGCGTGTTTTTATATGATATGCGTCAATTTCTAATGTCTTTATTTGCGTGAAAACAAAAGCACACAATTCAGGAGGCAGTTTCTAGTACTTCTAATGAAGTAGAAGACTCTCAGGTGCTCTGTGTTACTTTCATGTATTTATATAGTTAAACTTTTACTTAATATCACCGCTGAGCCAGTATGACTGATCCCCCTTTTTGTCAGTAGCCTGTTTTTTTGTTTGTTTGTTTGTTTTATTCCTATAAATGCAAATTTTCTTATAAAAAAACGAAGTATTTCCTGCATCCCTCGTGAAATCTTTGCCTAAACCATCAGGACTGTTACCATGCTTCCAATTTTTCAGCTGATGTTTTTCTTGTCTCCTTCCTTTCCTTAACAAGCTTAAATTGATCTTTAAATGACAGAAGGTGTAAACATTTCCCCATAAACAAACAGATTTAAAATAAAAAGCTTTGGTGGCAGCACAAATCTGTTACTGAATAATCAATAGCTGTTTTGAAAGAGGCGAAACATGACGATGCTGAGGATATCCAAAATGAAATCAGATTCCTTCTTTAAAGTTAACCCATCACAGTGGAGGTGCATTCTTTGCTTCAGTGTTATTTCTTTATTTTTCAGCCATTTCTCTGCCTTCAGTTGCTTGTTTCTTGTCCTCAATATGGAAGGCACTTAGTTTGATTTTAATTTCATTGTGAAAGATTGCGCTTGTGTAGAGCTTTACTGGGCGCCACATGTGTACATATTCATGGAAGCTTGAAAGGGTTGCAGCAAGTTCTTACTGTTAAGTTCTGTTACATTGAACCATATTACCGAAAATCATGATGAGTGTTTGTTTGTGTGGTTGTTGGGCCTGTTTGTTCTTGGTGCTTTTACGATTGCACTAAACATGTTTGAAAATATGAGTGGCTGTCTGCTACCTTCTCAGCTGTTGTCTTAAAGTTTTAGCTTTGAACTTTGGAATGATCATTGACCCATTACAATCCTACCAGGGATGCATGAATTTTTTTTGTTTTTTTAAAACTTGTTTTTGATCTGGATTTGTATGTTGCCCAAACCGTAATTTAAAAAAAATAAATAAAAAAATCGCTATTCACCAAACCAATTCACTGTGCAAGAAGAACTCACTGTCAAGGCGGGCAGCTCAAGGCTGCAGTAGAGCCTGCTCACCAAAAATCTATTTATTCAAACAAAATTATTGAACTGAGAAATTATTTAGACATTTTCCACTGATGGTAGAATATTATATGAGGTCCAATTTTAATGTTTGAAAGTATCTTTAATTATTTATTTGCATTATTGAGTATCATGATAGAGCTGGGTGATGCAAGAACTTTTTACAGTATGGCAACAGGATGAATTCTTGCATATGAAAGAATCAGTGCAATGAACTGTTTTCAATGGATAGGCATTACCTCAAACTAAACATGCAGCAACACATTTTGCAAGTTCTTCGTTGCAGTTGCGTGCAACACAATTATATCGGTTATCATCACAGGAGTCCAGTGAAAAATTGTTAATTAATGACATTAATTGTCAAGAAAAGGGCAGCTTTTACTTTGGTTCAATAATTATGTGTAACTATAATAAGAATTGGCAAATACATTTGTTACAGTTGATAGATTTTTATTAGTATATGACAGCAAATAACAGAGTTTCCATATCTGGTCGTATAGATTGCTGTTTATTAGGGCTGAGCAATAACTTGATTTGAAATTGAAGTTATGATTTGACATAATGCAATTAGAAAATTTAGGCTGTATGTTATGTAGTGTGTCTGACCCAAAGGTTAAACTGTTGTGTCAGTGGTTTTTACAAAATCATGCCATCCTCACTGTGTCAAAGCCATGCTCTTGATGGCATCCCGTCAGAATGTGCCACCAATACAATTAATTTACTACATGGTGAATATTGAACTGAAGCTTGACTTTAAAAAAAAAAAGAATTGCAAATCAGATTACAATATGTCAAAAAATGTAAAACTAGATATTTTCCTCAAATCATTAAACCCTATTGTTTATACATATCTGTAATGCTTGCGGTTTGAACAAGTGAAAAACTATCATTTGATGTTCAGTCACAATATAAATTGACGTATTGTGTACAAACAATGATAAATGAATAGACTTTGGCTGTCACTTAACAAACCTTATGGGAATTTTGCAATATATAGCAAACACAGCTCTCTTCAGTGGAATGCTTTTGCTGTAAAAAGCCAATACAGAAAGTGTTAAATATACATTAATACTGTGCTGCTCAATATGTTCTGTTAGGTTTGCTTTTGTGGCATTTTACTGCTGCGCTAGTGGTCAGTGAGGACTGAGAAAGGTAAAATAAAACCCTGTGGCAGTGAGGTGTGTAATGCTGTGTGAGCTGAAAATATTTTTTGCTTTGCTGCTGTGGAGCATGATGAAGATTTCAGCTAAAATTGCAAATATATTAAATATGCATCTTTTTTATCAATTCAGTGTGACTCTCCACAGTACTCCCAACTGTGCACTGAGGTGTTTGTTTACAGGGATGTTGGTTCAAGCATCTGCTATAGATGGAAGCTGCAGTGACGGTGTCAGAAAGGTGGCTGTGCAGAATCAATATTTTGACGGGAATGTATGATTACTGTTTGCAGCATAGTTATCAAGTAACCAATGTTTTATAGTCAGCCTGTAGGGAAATAAATATATGTAAATGTTTTCTGCATGGGAACCACCAGAGAGCTGTACAAAGAAATTCCTTTACCAGGCATTCTTCACTCAAACACTATAAATCTGGAAACTATAAATATTCAATGTACAAGTTATCATTTCTTTGTAAATGATCTAAATTAACATATTTAAATAAAATGCACAGATATTATGTTTTTAGAGTGAAGTCATGCACCAGTAGTTTTCTTTCCTGACAGCTTAATAGTCGCAGTACTGTAGAAAACCTCTGAACTCATGTCACTTGTGATCTGGCATATTTAAATGGATGACTGCGAAAGATGGATGTTTGCCAGAGTAATGAAATTACAGTACAAGTTATGTTGGTGTGTGTTGCACACTAATTGTTTGCTTTGCTACATTTGAAGAATATTAGCAAGATAGTTGTTGTTCTTGGGAATACTGGACAGCAAGTTCTTATACTGAGTCATATTTACTGTTGTGAGAGATTATATTGGTGTTTTGTCAAGCCATTAGGTTCTAAGAGCCATAACTGATGATATAGGGGTGAAGAATTCTGCAACGGAAGAAGTGAGAGATGATATTTTGATGAGACTTTATAAATTCACATGGAACTAATCCTGCCATTCAGTCAGAAGGAGGAAAAGCACAACTAATTCTTGCTTTGAGACAAAGGCAAATGGCTCAAATTTTGATGGGTTTTTCCTGATCCAACCCGAACCCCTAAATAGCAATGTTGTTCTTTGTGCTTTAGTCACAGTTTTGTTTTTTTCCTCGTGGTGGATTTTCTCACAATGTGAGACTGTGCTGTGTGGCGCCAGGAAAATGATAATTCCATGAGTCTTTGCTGTGCCTCTAAGGCCTAAAGTGTATGCTAGAACTTCTGCTCTTACGCAACTAATTATCTCCAAAACTAAAATCACTGGGAAGGAGGAAGAAAAACATGCTTTTTTACCTTGTTTTCTTACCCTTTGTTTAACATTGTCAAGAAAGATACAACACACACCTTCCAATCCTCTCCTCCAGCAACTTGTTCAGAAGAATGCTTATTTCCATAAGGCAACATCTGAAGATTTTGCTTTCTGCTTATTCTTGTTTTCCTTTCCTTTCTCTAAATGTATGTTAATGTGTTGTTCGCTCAGGTGTTATTTCAGCTGGTATAAATAAGAAGATGAACATAATGACAGACAACCCTGGTCTCTGCTTTTCTTTTCCTTTTTGGGGCTATTTATAAATAGAAACCTTGATCAAGATTAAAGAGGCCTTTCATTTATTAATGCTATTAATTAATTAAGGCAGAAATTCAGAAGGGAACACGACAAAAGCGACAATGAATTTTTAACATGAAAAAGAATCGACATCCCCATGATGGACCTGATTAGCGTGTCTCCCCATTGATCTATGTATTCTCTTTGCTCTGTGAAGTTTTTCACCATCCCTCTCACCCTGTGCTGCACTTACATTATGTTCAGTCCCTTACGAATGAGAATGGCTGGTTGAAGCTCTCATTATTGTGCTGAATTTTATGCTAAGGACAGTAGAGGAGAGCAGGAGAGTCTTTTATTTCACCGTTGCCCTGCACAAATAATGTAGCCATTATAGTGATCTTTTTGCTGCTGCCATTATACACTTTTGTATGACAAGCACATATCAAAGGATGTGTTGATTAAGGCTTTGATTTGTAATTCGGCTATAAAGTCTTATTGTCTTGTTATACCTCGTGAAGTGATCTCTTCTTTATAGACCTCAGCTAAAGCCAAAGCTAAGCACAGCGGCCATGCATCTGTGAAGATTTTACAGCTTGAAACAAAAGAAAATAAAGTGATTCTTTTCGTTGTTGTGAAACTTTATTCGGGTGAATTGTGGATCTACTATTGTGTATTTTAGTATTCTGTTGTTTCCAATTTTGTTGTAAAAGAGGATCATTTGTTGCTTTACCATGCACCTGGCGCCATGGGACTTAACACCACTGAGATAGTGTTAGTACTTGTTTACCTTTGACTATGGCTGATCACTGTGGTTTGAATCTTGGCAGTCGGCTTCTCTGTAGATTTTGTAATATTTGAATGTGTGGCAAACAGTTACAACATTAAAACCACTGGCAGATTGAGATAAATAGCATTGATTATCTTGGTAGAAGACATTTTGGAAACAAAAAACATTGGGCAAATTTAAGGATCTGAATGACGTAAACAAGGGACACACTGTGATGGCTCAATGACTAAGTCTGAGGATCCTCAAACCAACAGAAATTTTGGGGTGTTCGTGGTATGTAGCGGTTACCAGAAGTGGTTCAAAGAAGAACTGGTGAATTGTTGACAGAATCATAGGTGCCCAAGGCTCTCTAATGGGGAGCGAAGACTGGCCAGTGTTGTCCAATCCCACATAATTGCTGCTGTAGCCCAATTTTCTGAAAACCATAATATGCTGTCTGTGATAGAAGAGAACCAACAGTGTGTCACAGCTTGCTGCGTATAGGCTATGCAGCTTCAGATCGGACAGGAGTGCCCATGCTGACTACTGTCAACTGCTGTAATGGGCATGTTAAGCATCAGCTCAGGACCAGCAGGGCCTCACTACTAAAATTACCGTCTTTCAACACATGGCTCCTAAAGGTTTTGATGTTAACATCTTGGTACCTGATGCTACAAGTCAGAGCAGTTTTAGCGACATGAGAGAGGACGTACACAATATTAGGCACCTGATTTTAGTGTTGTGACTGATTGGTTTTTCGGCTGAAACGTATCTTTTCCTTAAGCTGACTATCATTAATGTGTATCTTAAAAGCTTGTACGTTGGGCCTTCACAATAGGAGGCACAGAAACTTAAAAGGAAAACAAAAACAGTAGAAACCATGCAGAGGTGTGAGTACAGTAGTAGATAAAGTGGTCTGGACTTGTCTGTCCTGCGCATTTTAAAATGTGTTGTGTTTGCTTGAATGACCTCGGTAATCAAAGTGAGGTAGTGATGCCAGTTTGAAGCTTGACAACAACGCTTAGTGTTAATCTGAATGTAGCATCACTCCACCAAGGTGTGCTGCCAAAATTAAAGCTTTAATTGCAAGTGACAAACTAAAGAGCAACTTCTGTGTGTAACAAACCTGCCCGAATGACTTCCAAACCTTATTGAGTAGAGATATATTCCAGACTGTAAGTATTTGAACAGTGTTTATTTTTTAGGCTCTTTGTTTCACCACATTTTTAAAAAAAATACAATAATGCACTCTACATTAAAGACTGTCAGCTTTAACTTGAGCAGGTTTTCATCAATATGGAAACAACTGCGTAGGCAATATACAACTTAACACATAGTGGGCAATTGCAAGGATTCAAGAGTAATTAAAGGAAAAACTAAAGAACCTGTGCAGCTGGACAGGTGTGATTTCATCATTAGCTCATGCATCAAGGAGTTCACACGTCTATCAGTTAGAGATGCAAATTTTTAACAGTTTTCTTATTCTTGTATTCTATTCTTTTCTCCTCTTCTCTATATCATTCCTTTTGCTTGTCATTGTGAATTTCTTCCTTGTAGAGTGAGGCTTGTCTTGAAAATGTGCGTTATGCCATTGACTGCATGTTGACATACAAGTGATTTGCCAAAAGTTGGATTCATTCTTGAAAAAAAAAAAAAGGAGGTGCACACAGGAAAACTAGAAAAATGAACTAGTGGACTAAGGAGGATAAGTGTCATGCATGACCAGAAAATTATTTGCATTATATAATGGCGCAGCAAGTCCATCATCTTTTCACAATGAAATGTTTTACAAGAAACTGGTAGACATCTGGAACAAAGTTTGGAGGACTGATTAAACAACTATCAATTTCAATATTCATCCAAATCCAAATTATGGAAAGAAGGGGAAAAAAAACTGTTCATGACCTATTCATACCAGCTCATCTGAAACAGTGGTAGTTCTGATCTGGGCATGTCTGACTAGGGGGACAGGTACACCTACTTAAATTCATTTACTGCAGACTGAATCAACAGGATGAATGCAGAGGTATTCAGGATCATTCTGTCAGATTCAGCGTAGTTACTGGACACCATTTCATCATTTAGCAGGACAAAAATTGCAAACATACAGTTAAAGCAATCAAATAGCTTTTCAGGGTGGAGACGTAGAGTATCCCTGATGAGATGAGTCTTCTAATGTGAAGGTGGCTTGGTCTGAAACCAAACTCAAGACAGTGAGACCCCACAGCCATGGGAGAGCATCACAGCAAAGGTATAAAGCATCTGTCGATAGCTGTTGTTTGATTATTTTATATCTGTCCAATTACTTTTGGACCTTTAAACATTGGGCATTGTGACATAAAAGGATTTTATCTCCAACACTGCTCTGTCTATATTGGCATAAACCTATTTCAACTAAATCTGGGAATTGGCATTTTTATGTGGCCGTAATGTTTTTTTCAAATCGAATGTACTGAATCACAGACTCTTAATGTCCATGGAATTGCAGTGACAGAGAGACAGTTTTAGATTGTCTTGTTTTTCTTTCCATTTCAGTTAACCATGCTGGTTTCTTGTCCTAAAGGTTCGTTTTTTTTTCATGTTTATCAGCTATAACACTAGTGGAAGATTGTCAATTTCTACTTGTGTGTTACTTTCATTGTGTAATTCTTGCTGTCTTTTATTTGAAGTCTAGTTAGCAGTTCTGCCGGATTTTAGGTTTTGTCCTTCTGACAACCAAAGAAAAAGAATATCTTTTTTCTTTCCTTTTGTGAGGATCCTGTCGTGTCATTTTGAATGCCACCTGCTATAAGCAGATTAGATGTTTTTTTTTTCTGACAACATTAAAATGACCAAAATTGTGATGTTTTTCAGCCGCCACATATTGTGAAAAAACCTTACACTACGGTGCATATGACTAATAATGATCTTTTTTTCTCACAGCTTCGTTTTTAAAGTTTGCCAATCTCACACTGGGTTTTCAAATGTGAATGAAAATGTCATATTGAATGTCAGTTGTGGACTCAAACACACATTATGTGCATAGCTTAGTTTTCTTCTGGAGCTTTTAATCTCAGAATTTAAAACCAAATTTAATTCTTCCAATAAAAATTTGCAAAGAAAACCAAATTAGGCTCATGCACGTATTACACTTCGACTTTTAATATTGGACAAAGTCTTCTTTCCATGTATGTTCTGATACACAGTGATACAAGACAAATCGATGTAATTTTGAGATACAGTTCTAAAAATGACTGTTATTGATGTTTCTAAAGGTAGCCTACCAGTTGTTTTGTATGTTTAAGTAAAATAACTACCATCCGCTTGAACCTCGTGTTAGCATCACTCCACATTTCCCAAATATGCAGCCACATTTTAGTGTTTGCAATATTTTTGCAGAGTTCAGGTACACCTTTAAAATTCTGTGCTTCACCCTACAAGACATTTATAAACTTACTTTAATCATGATATTTGTTGTAAAACTGTCTTATTAAACAGACTTATTACCACAGTGGTTCTTCTGTGTAGCCCTGTGTTGGATTGGTTAGCAGGACAGATGTCACATTTGCAAGTATTTCTGATTGGATAGACTCTGCCCCATAAAGCCGACCACATTTCTGACCAAAACATGGCACACAGCACATGCACACTTTGGCACGTGTTACAACAATAGCTGCCCTATGAGCTGTGAATTCTAATTGTCGTTAGTAGAACCTTGGGTCTCTGACTCTAGTTATTGCATGAAAAAATACCGCCCTGCCTTTTATTTGACTGTGGAGTGGTGAGCATAGATCAGATTTTATGCATGAACCATACGTGTTTTTTTTTTTTTTCCCGTGTGATGAGATTAGTACTGAAATAAAAGAGAGGTTAACAACTGAAATTTATCTCTGATACTTTACCATCCTTAACCCTCTGAGTCACTTCAGTTAGCACATATAGTTTTAGTCGGTTGAACATAAATCTGTCACTCTTGACCTGTGTTCTATATATTACTATTTTCTTATTATGTCCTGTGATAAAATCCTACAGCGTCAACAGCAGTCATGAAACAAGTAGTGCCACTGATGTCAAGTGGACTGAATCTATATTGTCTGATTATATACAGAAAACACAGTGCAGAACGTTCATGTGCAGTACATGAAATTTATGCTGCTAGCCAATATATTGCCATTCGGTGTAGGCTGGTTGCAGCCAATCCAAATAGTGTCTTGTGGTGAGAGAGTGAGGGACAGAAAATGATTCATACATAAACATATTGTGACCATGAGCCATATCGAAGTCTCAAGCAAATGAGCACTCAAGTTTTGTAAACACTGTGATCATTATGACTCTTGTATTTGCTATAAACATCTTAAAGAATTACAGAAGAACAAAGGTCACCTCCAACCTAGATGACCTATGTTCATTTTAAAAGGTATTTCTTACCCCTTTCTCTTGTACCTTCTTTACTGTGCGATACATTTAGTTTTAAATGGATAAAATTTCCATTTTTGTTCATCAGTCTATGCGCCATACCCCATAGTGGTTTTTGTTACTTAAAAAAGTATTCAGACCCTTTGCTGTAACACTCGCAATATGGTCAGATGCTTCTTGTTTGCTATAACTATCATTCAGTTATGTATACAACTTGATTAAGGCCACCTGTTAAAATTATGTGACCGGACATAGTTAGAGATGCCCAGATTCACACTGCATGTCAGGACAAAAACCAAGTTGAGAAGTTCAAGGATGTGTCCGTAGACCGTGATAAAACTGTGCTGAGGCATCAGGGCAAAGCTATGAATCCATCAAAGCTACCAGGAGCAAAGTGGCCTTAATAAAAGTGAAATGGAAGTCTAAAACCTGCAGGGCTCTACCTAGATTTGCCTGTCGGGTCAAACTGATTAACGGAGCTGGTCTGGGGGGTGAATGTGACCCCGATGGTCACTCTAACAAAGCTTTAGAAGTCCTCAGCAGAGAGAACCTGAAGCAGAGAAGGATGACCATCTCAGCTGCACTCCATCAATCAGACCTTTTTGGTAGATTGCCTGGAGTAAAAGGCATATGACGGTGAACTTGGAGTTTGCCAAATGGCATTTAATGACTCTAGGAGCATGAGGGGGAAAACAGTCTGGACTAGAGTGTGCCAGCATTCCTAAATCCATCACTTAGATCCTTCATAGGTTCTCATTTACTACTAGCTGGTTTCAAACGAGTTACTGCACCATAAAAACTCCCAGTATATTGAGAGCAGGTTGATGGTGAAGTTTTAGAATTCAATATTTTAAAGCTACAACATAAAGTGAAGATGTTTTAAATACAGAACCACAATGCAGATGGCATGGTGGAGAAATCAAGCTTGTCCATTTCTCTGTTCAGCTATGAACCAATTACACTGTAATTTGAAATTTTTTTTAGTTTACCCCAATTTTTCATTTTTGTCCCTACATGTGACACCCAGTCTTTTGTCATCTGGAGAATTTCTTGCAAATAAGTTGCAGAGAATCACTGTAGAAAATGACATGTTACTGTACAAAGCTAAAGATTAGTAGCATGCAAGACATCTGAGAAGACTGACCATTCACCAGGATACATTTCTCTTTGCTTTTCAAGAACTTGCCATTTACAAAAATATAAAAATTCTTCGCTCTTATTAGTCATAGAGGAACCAAGAATTAATTGATAGGATGATTTGACCTTTAATACTGCAGCTATTAAAATGAAATGTCAGTGTCTGGGGCTTCTGTAATGATTCAGGACATGTCTGTGCAAAGTAAGTCTATTAATCATCCCTGCTGTTTGTTTCGAGGCAGCCAGCAGGAAGGCCATTATTCACCTTAGTAAGTAACAGACTGTATTTTGCTATGTTTCGAACAATAAACTGAAGGCAAACAGTTCACTTTAATTGTTGCTTACTTGGTAGGATCAGTCGGAACACTTAAGGTTTCTTCTGCGCTCCATCTTTTTGTTTCTTTCACACAAAGAGGTTAAAAGCAGTGTAGCAACAAGAAGAGGTGGGCAGAGACAAACAAAGAGATACAAAGAGGCAAAGCGACACAAACAGTGAACCAGCCAGATAAGAAACGGAGAATTAACAGTGAATAAACAACCTCATGCAATGAGAGACAGAGGAAATGAGAGTGAGCTAGTGTGACAGAGCTACTGCAACACAGAGGGAGAGACAGATGGAGGCAGACAGACAGTGAGTTAGACAAATCGAGGTACATCATTCCTGTCTCTCTCTCCCTCTCTCTCTCTATGGCATGCTGCTACTGTGACACACTAATCAGATGGCGGGAATGTCTGACAGCTACCTTGAGGGCTGATGTAGGGTGTTCAGGTGGAAGGAAAGGCTGCATCTGTTGAGGCAATCATTGGCGCGCTGTTCCCAGGCGCTCACAGTCAGTGAGCAGTTTGCCACTGGTACTGCTGTGACTCATGGACAGGGGGCGCTATAGTTGTTCAGACAAGTCGATTTAGAGCACAGGACAGATGCATGAGAACTGGTTTCTATCAGTGGCACATTTGTTATGCTTTTCAAATTCTATTCACAGAGCTGCACAGAAGTCAGTTTAGTATTTTTTTTGTTGTTATAGCCTTTGATCAAATTTTTTGCAAACTCTGCCAGTGTAAGGACCACAGAAATGTTTTTTTTGTTGTTGGTGTTTTGAACAGGTTTTGATCAAATCCATCTCAGAATTTTCACAGAAGCACATAATTTGGTTTTGACCTTGTGTGTCTGCTCTGGCATCATTTTCCATCACTGATCAAAACAATTACTGATTGGCTAAAAGTTGCCCTGCGTTATCTACAGTTAATGGTCTTGTCTTTGTCACTCATAAAACTCATAATATAAATCCTTCCTACACTTTTAAAACCTTCCCACCAAAACACACAGTGTAAGATATTCCTGTTTTGCTTAAATGTAACCTTATTCGTTTGGTGTGAAGTATTTTTCTAATTTCCGTCTAAACGTATTCCATATGAACCAGCAAAGGCTTTTACACTAAACTAGGATGGGCGCTAAATTAAATGCAAGTGCTTGTCAGATTGCCAAATGTTAAAAGGATTTTTGACTCATTAAAAATGTGATTTTTGTGATTTTAGTTGCTGCAACAAACTTTGCAAACTCATGACAACATTAGTGTCTATTCTCTTATACAAATTTAGTTTATTTTCGTTGCTTTTTTAAAAAAATTTTTTTACCTGACTGATGCTTTAAACGTATGTGCTTTTGCTATCTCCAGTTAAGATATATATATAAATAAATAAAAAAGAGTGAGAAAGCTCCCTAGTGAGTCTTGCCTACCTCTTACGGTGAGATTAGGCCATAATCTAGTGTTTCCCAATGTCTTCTGTGCAGAATCTCAAATAGAAGTGTGATTTAGTTTGCAGACTTGTCTGGTGTCTAAGTCACAAGCTCCTTGTGTCAAAGAGGACAGCAGGCCTCTTGGTGTTTATTTGTTAATTACATTTTCCAGTCATTCACCTGGTGCTCCTGTTGCCAAAGCAACAGGCTGCAGAGAATGCCACACCATGGAGATCTTTTCATTTTCTTGTTGTTAAGACATACTTGGGTCACGCTGTGCTTTTTGGTTCAAAACAGCACCAAACACAGCGGGACATTCCAAAGATTATCGTAATGCTGCGAAAATGTCAGTCAGCTGTTCCCTTATAATAGCATTTTTCATGTATCTTCCAGAAATTGCGATCAAGCCATAACATGTAGAAAGTTACAGTGCATAAGCATTGAAACACACTTATTCAGAGTTCGTATTTTTTAGGGACATATACATTTCCATCCCCATTGTTGAAGATGGTGTTTGTTCTATTTTTCTGAAGTTTAAAATATTCTTTCATCATTCAGACTTGACACATGACATGTCTGTATTAGCAATAGGTGTGGGAGTACAGAATGTCGATCCACCCTTTCTTCCTGTCTAGACTGTCACCTCTTAATTTTTTTCACAGCCAGCCTTGAAAAAGATGTCGTTCCCTCATGCAGACTAACCCCATGACATCGCCATTTTCTTGCTATTTTGTACCAAGATGACAGCAGTGCAATCTAAAAAAAGGATTTAGTTTGGTAGGGCTAGGCTTTTTCTTTGGCATTTCATCCACCTCACTTTCGGTCATGAGCAAATGTCTGTGTTTCAGATATTCACATACTTAAGACCTTGACTCAAGTACATCAGGCCTAATTCTTCCCATTAACCTGTTTTTCTTGCAGTTACCCAGCGTCTGTCTTCTCTCTTGTCATGTCCTTGCCTCTCTGTATCAAATGTTGCCATAGTAGCACATCTCTTCTCTCTCGTCTGTACATTATGTCTTCATATTCAATGGCGAAACAAAAAGCAAAAAGTTTGAACTCTTTAGTTCATGGACAGGCAACTCAAGTGTTCATCTGTTCCACTTCCCTCTGTCACCATTGCAGGCCGTTGTGTAACTGCATTGCACTCAAGTTGGTGGGTGCCATCGACATCTGTGTGAGCATGTACTCTGTATCCACTGATTGTTCTGCTCTTTTCCGTTCTGCACAGCTAATAATTAGTTCCCCCATGGATCCTCCTCCCCAGACTTAGGCTAAGGAGAGCAATTTTAAAGACTACCCAGCTTGATATCAAACTGTGATTCATTGAAAATACCCAACTCCCGCATGGAAATAGCACTGTGGACCCTTCCAACCTCTGTCCTGTTGAATTGGCACAGCAAGAGAGTGAGAGAATGGTTTTGCAAAAGAAAGACTGAGGGCTTATTTATAACATGCCACATGGCAGCACACTACTCTGTTCATTACAGCCTTGCATAATGTAGTTTTTACTGCCACCTTCAGATGACGCTGCGCAGCCTCGTTTATTTACTCCAAAGCAGTTAAGTGAAAAGGGCCTAATTTGCGTTTTCTTGTTTTTTGAATTTCTTGGACATTTCAAATATTCACTTCAAATTCAATGGCTAGTGGAACCAAAGGGAAATTCCAGGGTTTAATGCTTGTCTTCTTCATGATTTTTGAGACAGCACAGAACCGAAGTCAGGCCAAACTGGTGTGTCCACGTTTTACTATCTCCTGGGAAGTCTGTCTAGATTTATGCTTCCATCACACATTTTTAAAAATCCAGTGCTTGAGCCAACTCCTTAATATTTTGATTCTTGACATCTTTTGTTGCTTTTGTCATTTTCAGTGCAGAACAGAGTGGAGTTTTGTTTTCGCTGTTTCTTCCACTCTGCACTTCCCAGGGTTTGGGACTTGCAAAATGAATGACATTATGTCTTTATAATTTAGATTGTAGCCTGTTTGAATATTGCATTACCAAATGTTATCGGCCAGAAACATTAACAAGTAAAAGGATGAAAAGTGGCAAAAATAGTTTCACTGTGCAATGCTTCTCCTCTGTATTTAAATACACAACAGAGATTCTTTCCTATTATATAAATACTTAAATTTGTTGTGAATTTAAAGACTCCTTCCAATCCAAATTACATTTTTAACTTTGTTAACATGTTTATATGGTGTTTTTATCATATGCTGGAAGACGCATCATGAGTGACATTCATGGAATTTCCATCTTGAAGCCGCAGTTTAATCAAACAGCCAAGGTTTCATATGTAACAAACCTAAAGAACCAATCCTGTCATGTTGCAGGGTGGAGCCTTCTCTTATTATTATTTTTTTGAATCAATTTCCAGTTCCAGCATGTATAGTGCTGAATTACTCCAATGTTACAACTTGTCAGCCGTTGTGTAGTATAGAAGATTTTACAGTGTTTGAACAGAGGCAATGGAGAGCAGATGTGCTTGAGCCGCAGGCGAGTAGTGGAAGGGTAGAAGATAAAGGGGATGACCGATTTGCATATTCATTGATCCATGCGTACTAAGGAAGGAAAAGGTATAGAGTTGCATCTTTGCTGTTTTATGGCATACAGGGATTAATTCCATGAATCTGAAATAATGTTTATATATGTAACTTTGATTAACAGAAACACGTTTGTAGAGGTTTAATCAGTGCCAGGAGATGTACTTTAACCATGATAGTTTGCAAATTCAGCAATGGTCTATTATGTGATTAGCCTTCTAACAAGGTCACATTTTAGGTTCTGTTTCCTGTATTCAAAGCCGCATCATATAGCAACTGACTTTTAGAAGTGTCTTGGCAGGCTGTGCAGTACCTGTGAAAAAGGGTAATTATTTACTGCACAGTTCACAGTGCTGTAATTGGAAACTCTATTGAAGCTGTAAATACAGCACCTTCTTCTTTGCTGTCACTAGAAGAGTTTCTGTTTCTCCACATTTGGCCCGCTACAGACATTATTTACCTGGCTTATTGTCAAGGAGAGATTTAGTCACACGAACGGCTCCAAAACTAGTAATGAAAAAATAACGAGAAAGCGAGATAGTAGCAGGGAAGGAGACATTTTGCGTCATGCACAAGTTTACTTCATGCTTCGCTGCCTGGCTTACAGCAGTGGAAAGTCGATAGAGCATCAGCAACTGCCACTGAGGAATGGTCAGCAACACATCTTGTTTACGACGTCGTGAAAGCAAATGGATTTGTTTGGATCTGCACCTAATTTGAAATGCAGTAATGAAGCAGTCTGTTACAATACAGCTGCCAGGCCTCAAATGGCATCCAACAATAGGGAAGGTTCCCGCTTGGGTTTTGATTGTATACTGCTCGGTATATTATTGGTGGACAAATTGCATCACAATTCTCAGAGCAGTTCTGTTTTGTTCGATTCAAAATGCTGCAGTGCACAATGTCACCGGTAGTGTGAGATATTTCATTATTTTTAATGCATTTAATCACGTTGGTGTACAGGTTTTGCGCATCTATATATTTTACTGCACACACGCCTCAAGTGGAATTTCTAAAATTACATCGATCTACTTTCCCAGCAGGCCCGTTTGATTTAAATACAAAAAATGGCACAAACTTAACTTGTTGGCCTCACATTTTTTAATGGTGTCGTCTGTTTAAAATTAGTACTGTTCAGAGAGTTAAAAAAACTAAAAACTATGCTTAGTTTTACATGTAGTCACAGATAACACTGGTATCCATTGCTACAGGTTGATTACTGTTGAACTTGTATAGTTTTTGCATGTAGAAGCTATGGAATGCAAATGTTTCACATAAAATATTTTAATAACATATGACAAGTTGTCATGGATGTCAGCTTATGAAACATTTCAACATTTTTTCAGGCTGGTACCACAACTGTATAATGTAAGTGTATTATTGGGTATACATGTGATGTGAATGAAATAATAAATTCAGTACTGAAGTCTCCTCTCTTATCTGCAGGTTAACAGGATTTACCATCCCTCCGCCTGTTACCAGTTCTGGCTCCATTTTTTCACTGAGGCTTACCAGTGACTTTGCAGTAAGCGCTCATGGATTTAAGGTAGCTTATGAAGGTAAGGTCGTCATCATTTTCTGTTCTTTCTTACTGCCATTAAAAACAGCCTTTTAAATAAAATGTGACAGAATGATATAATCTAAGTTAGAAACTATGATGAGGCAGCTCCTCATAAACTGGGTCTTCATTCAGAAGAAAAATCCATCCAGGGGAAGTAGACACCATTTATTCTTAAGAGAGTGGTGTGTGATCACACTTAATCCACCTGATTTCCTTTAGGATTTCCACTGTTGAGTTATGGAAACATTAGGTACTTCAATTAAGCAAATTAATCTCATATTTTCCAAATCAACATCCCTCCCCCCAAAGTCCTGAACCTTTTCTGCGACTCCAGAGGTGCATCTGAAATTGCATGGCAGATGGCGATGGGAATTAGTTGAACTAATGGATGTACCGAGTTATCTGTGTTGAAGCAGAGCTGAGTGCAGCAGGGAGCTGTCTAAATATGAACTATCCTTCTGTGACCATCTTACTCACCTCTGCTCTTTTCCCCTCTGTTCCTTTAGGTAAACTCTTCACTCATCCATGTATTTTTCTTTCTCTCTCCTTCCACTCCTAATTTTATATTTTGTCTAAAGCTTTCATTCCCTCTTCATTTTATCATCTCACTTGCTTTCCTACCCTTCTCCCTGTGTGTCCCAACATTGCTTCCTTACTCTCTGTTCTCCTCCTTCACTAACAGACTGACCCCATCCTCCAGTCTTGCTGGTCTTCCCTTCTTCCTGTCCTTTTTCATGCCCCTTGACACCCTCCTCATCTCCACACCTGCCCCAGACCTGACCAATCCAGGACCCCTCCCCTCTCCATCTGCCCATTTCTGCTCTCCTGCTTGGTTTTTCTCTCTACTATCTCCATCTATGTCTGTTTTAGTCTCCAGTGAGTGGCTTAGCTGAATTAGATCTAATTTTGTTCCTCCCAGAATTTTATGTTAATTTAGATAACAAACACTTGTTGCGCATTTCCTCTTATTCAGTACTTGAGAGTAATAAGGACAGTGTAGGATATTTTCCAATGAGGGCAATAGGAGAATATCACTACAGTTTGTTTTTGGACATTTAGTTGCATTGCTGTGTTGTCGCTTTTTAAAGAACGAGTTGGATTAATGATTGAGTCAAAGTAATGGTATGGTGATAATTAGACCATAGCATGTACTGTACAGCTCAGTTTTGTAAGGGTATCATTCATTGTGACAGCACAGAATCCAGCACACAGCACTCAAAATGTGTTTGAGTCATTATTACTTCTCTCGGATGCTTGACTTTTACTCTACAGAATTATGTATGTGTAGAGTGTGACTCTGGAAAGCTGTTTTAAAATCCCTCTGCTGAAAATGGTTTAAGGTGTGAACTGCAAACAAAAGTTTTGACATCACAACTAGTTTGGAATTCAAGCCTGGTTTAATAGGCAACTAACAGAAGCGGGAAGTAGAACCTTGAAGTTCGCCTTGTTATTTAATGTTATTTTAAGAAACTCTAAGTGAGTCCTTGGTCTTTTCTAAACTATCTAATAACCGTTGGAGACACAAATTATTCTTCACATCACGGAATTGTTATATGTTATGGTCGTCACTGTCATCATCAGAATTTAAAGTGCAATGGCTTGACCATCATTTCCATTATCTTCAATCCCTTATGACTGACACATATAAAACAAGTATGCGATGCACTCATCCATAATGTATTTCTCAGCCATAGTAATTCACTGTCACTGCTGTATACCTTTCTTCCTTGTTATGCTGGTGTGGTTAGCTACATCTAGCGCATGAATATGTATTTGCTTCTCATTCTTAGGACTGAAAATGTGTGATGCTTGTAGACTCTCAGAGATGATTGAATCATGACTGCAATTAAGTGGATTTGAATCTATGTGCGTACGAAGGACACAATGAAGGACACGGCCAGATGGAATCTAATTTCTCATCGGCCTGTCAATCTTGTATGTTGAAATGCAAACCAGCTCCAACTTTCTGTGAATTTTATTACTGATTAACACCAACTTTCCTTTACCATCACGACTCTGTCAGTGTGATTCTGCAACCTTAATGCTTAAACGTGGCCTAAAAAAATCCAGCTGCATTTATTAAGAAGTAGAGATGTAAAGCTTTTTTTCTACAGCACAGCCTCACAATGGGCACTCGTCCTCTCAGAGCGATAGAGACGGGCTGCAGCCATGTACCAAACATGAACTGCGCTGAGAGGAAAGCTATCTGCTTGCCCTTTTGTTGGACGTTTTCTGTGCCTATCTAAAACCTGCCTCGGTGCCATTTCAACCTGCCCTCTTTTTTTGGAAAAGTCTTTGAAGGACAGCTGACCCATAAAATGTAATTTCATCTTTTCTCCCCAAATCATTTCTTTTGTCCCTTTGTGGCAATGCAGATTGTCCACTCAGTTGGAAAAGTTTGTTTGTGTGTGCATGTACCATATGCGAATGTGTTGTTATCCAGTCGCTTTTTCCTGTGATCCAGCATGGGTTCTGTTCCCCCCCCCACCTGCATAAAAAGCTCAGCAGCCAGTTACGAAGCCAGACAGCCAGTCTACACAGGCGGCTCCTGTGGGGAAAGTGTGCTGTTTGTATGCTCACAAACATTGCCACTCCGTCAAACTTCCATCTTCTTCAAAGGGCTACAGAGTCATTAGATATACAGGCGAAATAAATAGCTCAGCCCCAGAGAAATCTTGCACCCAACTACCTCCTTTACTAGTTCATATAACTCACTCGTTACTACTGTGATGGAGGATAATACAAGCCGGCCTTACTGCAATTGTCTGCGTTTGTGAATTGTAAGTAAAAATTGCAGAAGATTTGTTTGTAATAATGGCAAGATCCTGCAGTCTTTTGACTTTTTTCTGTGGAGTTGGTTGAAACTGTTTATAAATGGATGCTCTATTAACATATTTTTGCTAAGATTGAAAACAGTTTTATTTTGAATTTACAGATAGGTAGGACAGAAACCGCTGTGCAGCATCATATTAGTGTTTGTATGTGTTTACTTTAGGCATAACAAACAATCTTTCCTGTGTATACCGATGTTGCACAGCATATTCATGAATATTTTTAAGTAGACTTTACTTTGCAGATTAGGTGAAGCTTTGTGGGGCTAAAAGAAGTCCACTGATGACATATTAGCATTGTTTGCATTTATTTTCCCACCTTTTAAGTGAAGTTTGTTCAGGTTTTTGAGTTTAGCACTGGCCCCTGGTGTTAAGGAGCAGCTGTTTTCTTAAGGTTCGCTTATACCCACAGTTTATTTAGGGTCCTCCAGACAGCAGAACTTGTTAGCTCAGGGCCAACACTCTGTCTAAAACATTTGATTTCTTCAGGGGGTTCTTCAGATGTTTATAAAAGTTGAAACCTTGATTCATTGTTGAGTGCAGGCTGTTATCCAGATTTTGCTCCTACCCCACCCTCCACCTACTTTCACATTCAGTTATTCATCTAGAACAGGGGTCGGCAACCTTAAACATTCAAAGAGCCATTTGGACCCATTTCCCACGGCAAAGAAAACACTGGGAGCCACAAAACCCCTTTGACATCTAAAATGAAGATAGCACTGCATATATTGCTTTTACCTTTATACTATGTATAAAAAACTATAGTGTGTTGCATTTATGAAATCAATGAACTGCTACAGAGAAAACAAAGTTTTATTTCTGCAACAAAAACATTTTGAACTCCAAAAAAAAAAGAGACACTGGGTTGAAGGTTACTTTCAAATATAATACTCAATGTCTATTTGAATTCTCCTTAAGGCTGAACTTAAATTATCCACCTGCAGCAAAATAAAAATGCCGTCTGGTTTTCCTACTGTCTGCAGCTGGGACTGCTGACCAGACTGCTGACCACCTGTGAGCGCTTTAGGATGAGGAGGAGCTCACGGCAGCACCCACTGCTCGCTGAGGACAGAAACTGCAATACGATACGTGTTGACACGTCAGCGTCTCCAAAACACAAGAAAACTCTCGAGTAACACCAGAAAGAGTTGCTAGATTTGTCGTCAGTCGCTTTTGACATAAAAAGTGTCGCCAGGAGGATTTGGAAAGTTGCCACATTTAGTGAGAAAGTCGTCAAGTTGGCAATACTCCTTCCAGCAGGTGTTGCACATCAGTGGTTGTGATGCATATTTTGAGCGACAGAAAAATTAAGCACGTTTTATGTTAATGTTACAAGTTCACAAAAATCTTCAGATTTAGAATTACATTTTAAAAACTAACTAGCTTAAATAAAATTAAAATACTCATTTATTTTCTAAAGCCACAAGGAGCCGCAGCAGAGGTATGAAAGAGCCACGGGTTGCCGACCCCTGACCTCGATGAAATTGCGGCACAGTTTATTCGGTATATTAGTTTAATCTTAGTTTTTAATTTCTCATTTTCTACAATAAGAGGCCTTCTTCAAAGCTTTCAATATCTGCCACATGTCCAGTGAATTAATTCAAAAGCCATGTCTGTCTGAGACATGAGTTATGACTTTTCCATACACCAAAGGGCAGTAAGTCGGTGCAAGTGTAATTACAGGTGGGATGCATCTATTCCTTTTTAATTAGCAACCTGGGGTAATTTTCTCAATACATTTACTTGTGAGAAGGCGTCTTTTGTGTCTCTTTGCATGATACCAGTTTAAATGTGGTTGTGTTCGTACAGAGAGCAGGGGTCAGTCCAGTGAATCTGTAAATCAGATACATCATTAGCATCACAAGTATTAACTAAACATCTGTATGACATGATGCACAATTAGTTTTGTGGTTGTTTCTCTAAGCTTGACGCTGGAATGCATCATACCCTTACCATATCCATGGAAAGTTATTTAGGGCAGTTGGAAAATGCGGTGTCGTCCTGGAAAATAATTTATATGCTATCAGATTTTTATTTGGCTTAGTGCAATCTGCCCGATGTCCCAGCAACATCTGGCAGCTGAAATTAGAGCTCTGTTCAGGCGCAAGCTGAGCTTCACAGGGTACAATCTGCTTTTGGGTATGATTTGTAACACTATCAACAACCCATGAAGTTTTGAGGTTTGATTTCAGTCAGTCACATTCAAGTCACAGCATACCGGGTCATGGGTTGAAAAAAATGTATAGAACAAACTGTGAATTAGACCACATGGAACTTTTCCCACTGCTAATTGAACACTTTAAACAGTTTAACAGCTTTTCCTTATTGAAAACAATGGCAAAAAATGTCTGTGATTTTTAAAGATCTCCTCTATTTGTTTGTACCGCCGCATGTCCTTGTGTTCATGTTATGGGAGATTTGGATATTCATTAAATGCACTCAGTAGCTTTAAAACGGTGAATGAGACATTGGTAAATGCTTCAGTTTGAAATTCTCTGTATGGTATAGATTTAGCAGTCACCAGGTCCCAACCCAAATTAAATGCTAAAGCCCCCCTGCTGCATGCACACACCTGGGTCAGACTTCATACCTGACATGTACAGTACAATATTAAATGCATCGCTTCTGCAGTAGCTGACCTTATTTTCCTTTAACATCACTGGCACAGTTCGCTACCAATAAGTCATCCAAGAAATGCTTGGCAGCCTGGTTTCGCAGCCAGGCTTGTGCTGCAAGTTTCTTTTTTTTTTAATTGGACTATGAATGTTAAATAGCTGAAGCACACTGTGCCCTTGGTATTTCCCCGTGTCTATCGTTGTATGGTTAATGTCCAGTGAAATGCTGTTGATGTGATGGAAGGCTTTGCGGGAAACACTTTTTCTTCATAGGGAGCTCTGAACAACATCTGGTTGCATACGGCACCCCGCTGACCAGTTGATTTTCTGTCTTGTACAAATTTTTCTTTTGGTGCAAATGTTTTCAGCTCAGCAGGGTGAAGAATACGAATCTGACATTCTCTACATCAAACTGTAAAGGGGTTGTTGTGGTGAGTTTGGAGAAATTTAGATTGCCTTTGATGTGCTTAGTCACACTTTGTTGAACTCCACAAATTTGATATTTCAAACAAATAAATTTCAATTTCACAGGCTCTCTGTAACTCCCATGGAGACATATTTTCTGTTTGTTGCTGGGGATTGTGGTGTGCCATGCCGAGATGCATACATTCATGACAGCCTGCAGTACATGTCTGCATTTGATAATAATTGTGACGCAGGGCTACAAAGTAAAACAGCAGATCAATGGACAATGGATTTTCTTTTGTTCATATACTGTATGTAGGCTGCGGTGAACAGAGGCTGTTTTAGATATTCTAATGTCTTTGTCAATAATATATGAATCAGTGTCATTATATAGTTAAGTGTCCTTGTACAAAGTTGCACCTAGAATTTGTCCACAGCAGGATTATTTGTGAGACCTTGGGCTGTCCTCAGACATGTCACCTTAAATAGTCTTCCTTGGTTACCTTTACCAATCTTTGTGTAAACAATAGTTTACATATATGCAAATGGAGAGTGCTGTAGTTGCATATGAATCCAGTATTTAAGAATTTGATTGTCTTTCCTCGTCACTGACCTCTGCACTGGTCATAAGTCAATTGTGCATGCTCATCACTCCTCATCCTGGGCATCGGTTAAGTGTCTCACCCCTGTGCTGTATGTGTCATAATTATTGTTCACCCTCGTTATGCCTGTTTTTCACAAATACTTTTAGGTGTCAATCATAAATTTCCAATTGTGCATTCTTTTTGTAGGTTACTTGTTAAGGGAGATAGTGCAGGTTGAAACAAAACTTGTTTAAATATGTAATTAAACCCATTATACATATTTTACTGCTTTTAAGACATATTAATTAAAAATGAGTGTTTAAATATAGCTGCATTACAATGTGAGAATGTGAATCAACACCTCATCTCCCAATGTTTTAGTTGGTTCTCAGTGAAAAGATGCTCATTCTAAAGTGCTTTGTGCCAGCGAACATATACTTTGAATAAAATACTTACACTCTAAGTTAACCATGGAACCACATTAGGTCTGTTAAAGACGTCAGTATTTTACCTGTGGTAGTTGACACAAAAAATAAATAAAATGCACTTCTTTTATTCCCATTGCAGTCTGGTGGTATTTAATTTTGCTCATAAACAGCTGGTAATTGATGATGAGGATTTATGTTGGATTCATTAGAGATCATACGTAAGAGGATGCATTTGTGAGCATCTGCACTGTAAAGTGGATTAGTAATTGAATTTCAAAAAGCAGTCCTGGAAATTAACGCCAGAAAACGTGACTTCACATAGTTTATTGGTGAAATCAACTTCAGGATCAGGATCGCAAATATTCTCCTCCTTGTTCCACTCCATCTGTCCAGCTCCATCTATCCATAGATCCTTCAAACACATGGTTGATATATGTGTAAAAATGGCATTTTGATTCATGGCTTGGCAGTTGGAATAATTAGACACAAACAGATGGCACATATCACAAATAATAATTTTACTTGACTTCATGATCAGTCACTGTATTTAGCCATAGGGTGGAAGGAAGATTAACAATCCTGTCAGCATCAGACGAATAGAGTTGTATTGATCATTAGCCACAAATTCAGTTACACAGTATTCTTTATGACAAACCTGAGCAACTTAGGCCAAGTGTGTCTTTGAAGTGCTCTGCATTCATGTTTATATAAAATATAAAGAAAGACAATTACAGCTTAGGAAAACTTTATTTGATGTAAACATTTGGTTTAACAAGTCAGACTTTGTTCAGGTTGACTGCAGGTCTAAGCAGCCAAAAGTACTGACGATCATTAGTCTGCAGTCTGACTCACACAGGTTTAGTGACATGAACGCAGGTCAGACCGTGTCCTGCCTCCAAGTGGAATAGTTAGCACCTCAAGTCAGTTTTAAAACTAACATGTCGGATACATTTTGTGCAGACTGGGCGTGTGCAGGGGAATTTGACAAGGATTGACTTATGATTGTCTAATAGTGCTGAAAAATGAGCTTGAAGATTGTCCTCAAAGTATTACAGGACTGAACAGCCCTCCAGACTGGTTCATCACAACTTACAGAAGATCTTTATGAAAAATCTCTCTCACTGATTTGCCAAGGAGTACATTGATCACAGTCGGTGGATGTAATTTCTGGACAGTTGTTTTCTTGTGAAAGATATATAACTTCAATATGTCATGTTCAAAAATGTGTCTCCCTAAGGACTTGAAATAATATTAATGAAATTCTGTATAAGTGGTGTTATTTTTCATTGCTGTGGTTATTCTCTTACATGCTGTTGTTTACCTCTGGTATGTTTGTCCATGCAGTAAGTGATAGATACACAACAAGTAATAAAGAAAGGTGCAACTGAGTGAAAAGGAATTAGACAATTATGTGAGTCCAGGCTGCAAGCATTTGGACAGATGCACTCTGCTCTTCAGCACATTCAGTTTGACACATAATGGATCCTACATTACAGGCTACATTAATTAACGTAGGTGTACATCAATATAAGAAGATAACCTTTTTAACACGTACTGCACAAATGTAGTGGTTCACAAGTATTGTTGTTAAACTGGTTCACATAAAGTCAAAAGTGGAAAGTCCTTTAGAGGCAATGACTGCCTGAAGCCCTCAACCATCAGAGTGCAGCAGATGCTTTGCTTTTTCCGTGGTGGTGAACACTCAGGCTTGTTGTTAGGTGTCTCTGCCTTCAGTCTATTTTTCAACTACTGGAATGCAGCTTGGTTAGAGATCAGGCGATTGACTCGGTCAGTCCAGGACATCAAATTAGTTCCATTAGTTGTATCAGAATGTTCCAACTCCAGCAGGTTCTTTTGTTGCACGCGTATAGTAGGGTTGCTGTCCTGCTGAATGATGAAACGTTGCCCATTGAATTTTTATGCATCTCGCTACATCTGACCTCACAGAATGCTCCTGTAACTAATTTATGCATTTATCCTATTGCTTTGGCTCATGTTCCTCCTCTCCTATTTTTATTTTTATTTGAAATGGATTTGTATGTTGTCGCATGTCCTTTGATTCTGTATGGTCACTTCTCTCCTTGACATATTGACTTCATCTTCATTGAAATGTCAGCTCTCAATAAACTCAGTCAATGTAAGCTCTTAAATGCAAGAGCTAGCATAGAAACAACACATAGCTGCTTAAATATGAATGCCAAGTGTCCAATTACTTTTGAATGCTTGCAGTTTTACATGTCAAGGAATACAGTATGCCACAAAAGTGAGTGCACTCCTCACATTTCTGCAAATATTTTATTATGTCTTTTCATGGGACAACACTGAAGAAATGACACTTTGCTACTATGTAAAATCGTAACTCAGTACACAGCCATTAATGTCCAAGCTGCTCGCAACAAAAGTGAGTACACCCCTAAGTGAAAATATCCAACTTGGGCCCAGTTAGCCATTTTCCCTGCCCAGTGTCATGTGACTTGTTAGTCTGACACGGTCTCAGGTGTGAATAGGCAGCAGATGTGTTAAATTTGGTGTTATTGCTCTCACACTCTCTCATACTGGTCACCGGAAGTCGAACATGGCACCTACTAAGTAGCCCAGCTACTCACTTTTATGACATACTGTATGTCTCACACATAGTTTAATATTTATTTAAACCTGTTCATGTTAAAGCTGAGATGAGGCACTTTTATGTAGTAGTTTTATTGTATGCATCTATGTACTATTGTATTTCAAATGTGATGTAATAGAAAAATAACTGTCCCCTACTTGCAAGCTAGACTGTACATACATACTGCAGATTGTATCACACTGCTTGTATTTCCAGTGAGAACATAGATGAAAAAGAAACATTATATAAGATAAGTACCATCGACAAAACCCATGTCAATCGAGGTTAGAATCAATGCTCTTCAAAAAGGAATTCTATTGCACAGTCAGGGCTGCGATGCTTACTGTGCTGATGAATCTACCATTAAACAAAGTATTCATTAAGGAGCATACAAGAAAATGATTATAGTCTGCATCTATAGCGTCTTATTTTGTGTCTCCCTGCCATTTTTTACGAGCTTGCTTTTTTTTTTTTTTCCTTCCCTTTAATGCTGTGCTAATGTACGTGTTTTTCTCCGTCCCTCATTGCCGCTTACAGCTATGGATTTATGATATTTAGTAAAAAATTTAATGTAAAGAAATGGGTAAGGCAGCAATGCGGAATTTTAGCACTCCCTTGGTAATGCATTTTCTCATTAATTTCAGCACTTCAGTCATAAATAAGCATCTGAGTTGCATTTACATTCATTTCTTGCTGCCTTTTTCATTCTGTTGAGAGTGTATATAGACTCTGGTACTAAAGTCAAGACAAGTAACAATGTCGACTATAACAAAGTAACCTAGTCAAGATTATTGCGAATGTCTGCTATAAAACTGAAGACTTATAGATCCATTTTGCATTCACGAGTACGGATGAAATTAAGGAAACCCAGGCACATTTTTTATTCACAAACATATTGATGTTATTAAGAATGCCCTCTTCTCTTTTCATTCTCCAGAGCTGAGAAGCAGCTCATGTGGAAACCCAGGAGTTCCTCCCAAAGGCATACTGAATGGAACTCAGTTCAGTGTAGGTGACAAGATCCGCTACCGATGTGTCACTGGCTATGTCCTGGATGGGCATTCACTCCTCACCTGTGTGACAAATGCAGCTGGTGTGTCAGTGTGGGACTTCCCTGTGCCAATCTGCAGAGGTGAGGATGTTTCTATTACTGAAAATGAGTTACTAATTACTATAATTGCATGTGATGTGATGCTTGTCTTAAGTCAACTTTTTCTTCTAGCTGTAAAATGTGACTGCAGGATATCACGAAGAATACTTGATGTTATCTACATATTTTCCCCTAAGAAATTTAAAATGAGCAGGTGATTGGTTTGTTTTGACCTCTTCTCATTTGATTGCTTCAGTGTTAATTGCTTTTTAATGATTGGCAGTTTGATGTCTGTGTGATTGGTGGACTTGTCTGCTACCCAGATTTGCTAAAGTCTGGCACAAGTCTTCATTAGAGCAATAAATATATTTGCAATCTGATGGGATGGAATAGTTTTAATCATGTTGAAGAAGTTGATTAGAATCTCCATGGCTCAAAAGGTTAATTAAATATTTATTCCTGTAGAGCAAGTAGCTTAAAAACATTAATGCTATAAGCAGGAGTGGTACATCGACAAGGTTTTTGCTGCTATACTTTGACTCTTGTCGAATAGGAGATTTGGGCACCTCCTCCAAGCAATGTGTACTTCTTTCTGATCCTAATGTCTCAGCTAATAGTGCCCCAAATATAAACACACCCCACATGAGAAAGCAGCCAGTAGTCTCAACTGTTCCACATTACGAGCAAGTGTTTGTCTCACATAGCACGAACCTCAGGTTACTTAAATATCCCAAACAGCCTATTGTGTATGAGTGTACAACAAGAGCCAAAAACAGTTTACATCATTAAGATCTTTCAAAAGTTTAAAGAGTCTGCATTGCTTAAGGTGTAATAGTATGCATTTCTAACACTTAGGGAACTCCATAATGCTTTTGCTTCACTTGCTTCTCAGAAACTTCCTAGCACATTCAAAATTACTGTTGTGCCCCGGACTTGAACTCCTAAAGATGCAATACATCAGTAATTTGTCTCAGCAAGCTCTTTTGCTCAGCTATCACGAACACAGAGATTGAAGAAGATGCTAAAGCATAATGATGGTTTCTATATGACAGCTGGTTGATGAGCAACAGACAAGTGTGCTTCATACCATGCACTTTATCCCTCTTTGTGTTTAAAATGAGACCTTACTGCCAGACTGGCACAAATATTCCACTCTTACATATGTAGAACATTATTGTTTTGGACTGGTAAGGTGTTGTGCAGTAGGTATGGATGCAAAGATATACATTTTTTTTTTAAGGCTAGGCAATTGATAAATCAGACAACTGGTCAATACACTCTTAAAGGGATGGTTTGATTTCTTTGAAATGGGGTCGTATGAGGTACTTGGCCATTGATGAAGTATTACTTACAGTAAAACAGGATTTGCACACCTCCTGTTTGGAGAAGCAGGCAAGAGCCAAGCAGTGAATAACACCGAAAGTCAAATTTATTCATAAAGCTCATTTTACAACAGTAATAATTCAACTAAAGTTAGTTCAACTAAGATGTAGGCCATTAAATAAACAATACAACACAGAATGAAAAGACAATTAAAAAGGAATAAAGCTTAGAGCACAAAAACAGATGAAGTCAGGGTGTCAGACTCTACTTAAATCAAATGTCAATGAGAAGACATGGATTGTCAGCAACAACTTTAAAGTTTCCTAAATCTGAGCAGCTCTCACATGAAAAGGTAAACTATTCCAAAGATTAGGAGCAGATTTCGAGGCTCGATTGAATCTATTTTTACATTTACAGCTTGGAACATCCAAGAGCATCTGGTTGGTCCACTTCAGTGCTCTAACCAGGGCATGAGGATGCAAGAGTTATGCTAAATAAGGTGGTGCCAACCTATTTAAAACCTGTAAAAGCTCGATTTGACCACTTGAATGCAACTCTACGCTCTTTTTAAATCCACCGGTCTCTGTTGACAAAAACATTGATTTTACCATGAAACACATGGAAGTTAATGATTTACTGCTGCCTCTATTGATCAGTTTGTGTGTATTGTTGGGAGTTTGGTGTTTAAACCCATCTATGAACTTGGACTTGCATGGTTAAAAACTGAAGTTACACCATAACAGCAATTCACATGTTCTGAGAGGTAAAATTGCTGTTTTACAGCAAGGTTAAGCAGTAAAATATTGTAAATATGGTGTACACATAAATCAATACAGAGTTTTTTTTTTTAAGATAGGCATTTTTTGTCGATGGCTGTAATATGTTGCTGACCTCGTCCATTGCAGTTGATTGCTTAGTTTCCCTGCTGGTCTTTCTGTCACCAATCGAGGGGCATGATGACCATAATCTACTGTAGGTAATACATGGACTGTTGAAGGGCACCTCATACAGCCCCATTTAAAAGAAATCATACTATCTCTTTAATGCTCTGGAGCTACCATTAATGAGCTATAACTTCAGCAACAAATCAAACTTTAGCTTCTTACCAGTCAGTTGCTGTCAGTTAATTTGTGCTCACAGTCTTTATCATGCATGCACTCAGACAGAGATGCAGCTGGCACTCTTACTCCTAGCGAGCAGGTAACAGTTTTAACTGACGTAACTTAATTACGAAGGATAATCAGCTCAGTGTTGGAAAAGCAGAAGCACTAATGGCCGTAAATGAGGAGGAGGAGCTGGTTTAGAAAAAAAGTGTACTTAAAATAGAAGTGTATTGAAAAATAGTAATTAGATTAATCATTATAGAGGTATATGTCACAATCAGTTATGATACTGAGTTCAGTTAGGGCTAATGAATGCAGACATTTGGCATGCTGGACAAAAATAACTAAATACCGTAAGTGCTCGCTTATGGAGCCTATTGTAAAGTAGCCTCTGAAAGTTTTTTAAGGTGAAGTTTAAATCAAGGTTAGAAACTTGTCTAAATTTCCATTTGGGCACCTCAGTAATTTTATTTCCCTGCTGGATTTGTTTTAACTAAGGCAACTTTAAAGGTGAAGAGGTGTGGGTATTTATTGTGAACCTCAAATTTAACACACACATATTGCTTTGGATTTGCTGTGTCAGCTTTCTGTTGCTCCAAATTACTTCCTAGTAAATGCTGCTGTGGTCTTATTTTGAGCGTGGCAAAAGCTTGACACTTATGTTTGTTATTTTTTGATATAGGCACCATTTCATACAGTGTGCTGCAAAAACAAACAAACTAACAGTAGGCAAAAGCTCTAAAAGGGAATGATTGAAAGCCATTCCCATATGCAGATAATTTCCTCCCAATCTAACATAATAGTCTGCTCTTGTGCTGTGTTTCTGTATAGTGAAATTGCCTTTTCCAGCTTTAAGAACAGGCCTTACATTGATTTACTGAATCACAAATGAAATGTTTTGCACTGTGTAAACGTTTGGAGTCAGCTTTGGTTTATTTTCAATCACGCCTTTATCTCAGCAGATTGGTTTTATGATTTTCTTTAGTGGGATGAAAAGTGGGGAATAACTGCATGTTTTAATTTAATACATTCATAAATTTTGATTCTAGGGACCACTGTGCAAAGTCGTCAAAGCAAAAGAGAGGATGTACTGAAAACGAGGCAAAGATCTCCCATCTTAATATGCAATCCTGAGAAATCCCAAAGCCAGCAGAGCAAATTTGCTCATGCCAACTCATTCTACAGTGCAAGGCACAGCAAAATGAAAATGGCTCAGCATATGTTTGAGAAATGGCAAGCTTGGAGGAAACAAAAAGCTGCAGATGGAGGGTTTCTTTCAATTTAAGGATGGTGTTAGCCTCTATTGCCACAGGCCAGAAACATCACTCCTTTTTCAGGCCTGGGCACTGCTTGAGCCACACTCTCTCTCGTCTAAATCCGGGCCGGCTCCTGTATGTGGGCAGATGGTCCTTTGATCTTATTTCCTCAGAGATCTTGCCCTTTCTGCTCATCACCAATTGTTTCACGCTAAACACACAGCAACACAAAATCTCTCTTCAATCCACCATTCACCCCCCACCGTTTCCCAACACCTCAGTCTCTCAACCAGTCGCCTTCTTTTGTTACCGTCTCTCTCTCTCTTTCATCTTTCTCCCAGTTCTCTTCTCTATCCCTGTCCAACTTCCCAAGTCTACCATGTTTGTAAAATGTTTGTGTGTATACAGCTGACAGAAAGACAGTGGAGTAGAGGGAAAAAAAGAGAAAGTGTAGGAAGACTAACACCAATTTGCAATTCAAATGGTGTCTTTAAGCAGGATAATGAAGCTGTGTAGAGCCCAAATTTGACCAATATTAAACATCATTACTAAAGCGTGGAATTATCTGATATATTTGCTGGAAAGAGCTGAAAACTTTAATTTAATTAAAAGTGGTCACTGCACTGTTAACCCTGGAGGCACAGCGTGAAAAATGGGAAAATGCTTAAATTTAGTAAATCTTTTTCTTAGTTTGTCTCCATATGACACAACCCACAGACAGCCATCATTTTCATGGCATTATTAAGAACAGTAGAATTTAAAGCTTGAATGGGGCAGTCAAGGTTACAGGAATCCCATAATTGTATGGTATCCATAGCTACTAAGAGCTATCATATTGCCAAGTGTTTTCCTGTTTCCTGACCTAGATCAGCCATAAGCGTGTATTTATTGTGTGTCACTGTCTTTTCAAAAGCTGATAACGTGAGAGAGCGACAGAAAAACAGAGAAGTGGAGAGTCAAAGAGAGTAAACAACAAACGTAAAGGAAACCGACAGAATCAACTCTTAGCAGAAAGACAGCAAGATGGAGAATTAATGGCTATTCTAATCGTGATTTACTGCTGCCCCTCCCAGAAGCCCGTTTTGATTCCTTCCATCTAAATTGTCTCTGGACATTCATTAAACCAGGCAGTGAGACGGCAAACAGGGACAGCATGGTAACATGAGAATATGGTTTATTGATACACTCGCTGCCAGCCACTCCAGTAAAATAAGAAAATTAGGCCACAGAAAAACTTGTTACTTTAAAACATTTCCATGTTGGGTAATGTGACTGGACTCAACACACACTTCTCTCTGCAGTGCCTTTTTAGCTCTCTGCTACACAAACTGAGAATTCAAGTATGAAATTTGACGTACCCACATGGCCATGTCAGGATTTTTCAGTCCAGATGAGCCCTTGACAGTTAGAACTGATACCAACTAAACATAAGGATCTCTAGTAGTGGCGTCTGGTCAGGATTCTAGGCTATTTTCATAGGTGGGAAAACGGTAAGAATAAGGCAAACCCTCCTATTCATTGTACATTGATTTAAGAATAAGAGCATAATTACATATATCACAAAACGGAAATGGCTAATTCCCATACCTTATCCATTATTGTGGTTGGTGGTTTGGTATTAGGTTGCTCATTGCATCATCGTCTGCACTCATTATTCATTTAAAATCTGAAATTGCAGGGAGATGGTCACAGTAATGAAATGACCCCCAGAAATATGCGTGATGCAATATAAATTGCATCTGTGCACCCATTACAGATCTCCTTCCTTTTCCTATGAATGTTTAACATGATTTGCAGCAGAGCAAATGAGAGACTTACTGTAGACATAGTCTCTGCCTTACATTAACACGGGGATTATTACAAAGGAAAAACCTGAGGTAGTGTAGAAAATTATACATGAGTTCCTTCCCTTCTATCCTTGGGGGTGAATATTTCTAAGTAGAAAGACAAGTGTTGTATATCTGATCAAAGTCAAGGGGAGAGAGGCTTAATCCCTCCTCAAGTAGCATTAGATTGCTGATGCTGGGGATGTAAATGAGCTCAGCTAAAGCAGTCCTAATCCTCACCACCATCTTTTTATTTTTTTTTAAACACTGCCACCATTTTTAAAAGAGAGAGATCCTTCTTCATTTCTAAATCCAGAGCATGCTCTAATGATTCGCTAAGGAACACAGTGCCCTGCATTCAGTGCCTCTATTATGTTGCTAAACCTCATTGTCAAGCTCACCCTTAAATTCTACCGTGCATCCCATTGTAAACACTGCAAGTGAATACAAGAAACCTTTAAGGCATTACCAAGTTGAAACCCTTTAAAAACTCCAAGCGGTAGCTCGCATGTTGGTAATTTACAGTGCTGTGCATGGATGCTTCTCAAAGAAACAGCAAACAGACCTGTCTTGCTTCTTCAGTACGACAATAAATTTCTCCAAAGCATCTACTTAATTTTCTTATGCAATTAGTCTACTAACTGTAGTCACATTAGTGAGTTATAAGTGAGGTTATCATTTTCAAACGCGGCTGTGGGCATCTATCACTTGCCTCCAGGAAGCCCTGTGCTGAAATATTGGTGATTAATCCATAGCACTTACGCCAGAGAATGACTTGCAGCTTTTTTACCTTTACTCGCATGTCTGCTATTTTTAGTCTGCAACAAAAAGTATACATGAGCATCTTTGTACCTGTCACTCTCTCGCACGTGGCTCCTTGCTGCCACCACCTGAGCTGAAGGATACTCAACAATGATCAGAGAGCATGTCTGTTATCATGCAAACCACCTCAGAAAAAAGCATAAAGAAGCTATTTTTAAAAAAATTTCCAGCATCCTATTCTGGTGCACACAGATCTGACGAGTAGGAACAACAAAGGGCTTTCATTTTTGTTTACAGTTTGTGGTAGAGCCTTTTTAGTCCTTTTTTTTATGATAATGTCAGCGGTAACATTTGCCACGGTAGCAATGCTGTGTCCTCCGTGCCTTCCAGTCAAAACCCAGAACAAACACCCTGCAGGATGACAACTCGTGGTTTCTGCTCGCTGTAACCGTTCACCTCAAGGTCTAACCTAATTTATTCTTTTCTACAGTTTTGTGTCTCACTGCTGTATGTTGATGTTTGATTGATTTCTATAAATCATATTTTATCACATGATGCCCTGTGGCCCAAGCAGAGTGCCAGACAATGCATCAATATTACATGTAGTCAATTATAACTGGTTTCACGATTACTACTAGTATGTGTCACTGTGTTCGGGTGAGTTTCTAAATAAATGAAAATGCTGACCACATTTTTACCAGTATGTATGTATTTATAAATTATTTAACAATACTGAACTGACTTTCTCGATAGCTGAGTCCATCTAATTTTAATGGTTAACATAAACAATAAAATGAATTTAGGTTCCATGGTAAAACACACTTATGTTATACTTGTTCTTTTCTGTACACTACTTCACTTCTCGAGAACAATAATGCTCACTGGGAAACACTATAAAATTAGCAATGTTGGCAAATAGTGCTGGATTTTAGAGAAAGATTAGTCTTTTAATCGTGCTCCCCTTTCTTGTTGAAATACCTTTATAATCCTGGTGTTTATTGACCTGAACATATGAGGTTTGAGGATTGCCTGCAAGATCAAATACAACACTCTTTGAGACTGATGGATTCATTTACAAAACATTTTATGCATTTTAGTCCTAAACCCGCTATATTTTTGCCCTGGCTTCTTTTATATTTCTGAAATTTTCAATTGACTTAATTTATTTTAATAGTAATAAAAAAGTGTTTTAGGCATTGTGATCAGTTTTGAAAGTAAAATAGTAAATAGTTTAGCTGAGACATTTAAAAAAATGAATCCTGCCCCTATGAAGGTCTTGTGAAAGTAGGATTTACAGAGTGTATTCAGCTTCTACTTAGTCATGTGATTCTGACAGAGATCTACCATCAAGTTTGTTGTGATGCTACCCACTAAGTTTTGATGACATGTTTTTAAAAAGAGATTTACTCAATTGTCCAGACCAAATTCTTATTGACAGGGAATTCTTTTGTTGTCTTTCTTTCTTTGCCAACAAAAACCACAGCTCCAGCTCATTCTCCACCATCCACTGTGATAATGCATATTTATTGACAGAGCAATGGAGTGCAGATGTCAGGACCATAGTGTCAATGTGAGAAAATGTTCACTTGGCTTTTGAATTACTGTATAATAATTCTGCTGGAAGTGTGAGGTAAACAAAAGCAGAGGAACAGATAGATGATGGAACAACAGCTTTTACTTGAGACTGTAAAAGATTCTATGAAACAGAAAAGACTGAAGACCTGATTTGATTGAATTGTAATACTTTCATATCACGATTTTAGAATTGATTGGAAGACTAGCGGAGGAAGTAACCATCACCAAAATTGACTAAGTTCATTTGGACAGATGGAAATACAGCTAAAACCAGACGTTTACATACACTGTATAAAAAGACATACAGCCTTTCTTTTTTCTGACATTAAATCAGACTTTTCCTGTTTTAGATCATTTAGGATGACCAAAATTATTTATATGTGCTAAATGCCAGAATAATGAGAGATATTTTTTTAAATAGAATTTTTCATTACTTTCTTCAAAGTCAGAAGTTTACATACACTAAGATTACTATGCCTTCAAACTATGTGGGAAAGCCCAGATGATTATGTCATGGCTTTGGAAGCTTTTGATAAGTTCATTGACAACATTTGAGTTAATTAGAGGAACACCTGTCGATGTATTTTAAGGTACACCTTAAACACACTGCTTCACTTCATGGCAACATGGAAAATCGAAAGAAATCAGCCAAGATCAGGAAGAGAATTGTGGACCTCCACAAGTCTGGTTCATCCTTCGGTACAATTTCCAGATGCCTGAAGGTCCCATGTTCATCTGTTTAAACAATTATACGCAAGTATAAATACGGGTTCTGTGTCCCAGAGATGTTTTGGTGTGAAATGTGCGTATCAACCCCAGAACAAAAGCAAAAGACCTGTGAAGATGCTGCTGAAGCTGGTAAAAGAGTTTCATTATCCACAGTGAAACGAGTCCTGTACAGACATGGGCTGAAAGACTATTCAGAGAGGAAGAAGACATTACTCCAAAAGGAACAAAAAAAAAAGCCAAATTTCAGTTTGCGAATGCACACAGACACAAAGACCTTAATGGTTGGAGATTTGATGAGGTCTGATGAAACTAAAATTGAACTGTTCGGCCGTAGTGACCATCTTACATTTGAAAGAAAAAGGGGGAAGCTTGCAGCCTGAGAACACCATCGCAACTATGAAGGGGTGGCAGAATCATGTTGTGGGGGTGTTTTGCTGCAGGAGGGACTGATGCACTTTAGAAAATAGATAATATTTTGAAGCAACATCTCAAGACATCAGCCAGGAAGTTAAAGCTTGGGCAGAAATGGGTCTTCCAAATGGTCAGTTACCCTAAGCCAGGGGTGTCTAATCCTGGTCCTTGAGGGCCACAGTCCTGCATGTTTTAGATGTTTCCCTCTTCCAACACACCTGATTCAAATGATCAGGATTGTTATCAGACTTCTGCAGAGCTTGATGATGAGCTGATCATTTGAATGAGGTGTGTTGGAAGAGGGAAACATCTAAAACATGCAGGATTGTGGCCCTCGAGGACCAGGATTGGACACCCCTGCCCTAAGCATACCGCCAAATTAGTCACAAAGTGGCTATAGGACAACAAAGTCAGTTTTTGGAGTGGCAATCACAAAGCCCTGATCTCAATCCTGTAGAAAACTTGTGTGCAGAGCTGAAAAAGCGTGTGGAGCAAGGCAGCCAACAAACCTGACTCCATTACACCAGTGCTGTCAGGAGGCCAAAACTCTGTATGAGAAGCTTGTGGAGGAAAACCAAAAACATTTGACCCAAGTCATACAGTTTAAAGGCAATGCTCCCAAATTTAGCAAATAGAAATAAATTTGGTACTCCTAACTGACCTAAAACAGGAAAAGTTTAGTCACATTCACGGTCAGATAGTGAGAAAAAAAGGTTATGTATCTTTTTATACAGTGTATGTAAACTTCTGGTTTTAACTGTAAATCTGAGAGTGGCAAAGAAAGAGACAGAAGGCTGGTCGCTTTTATTAACAGCACCCTGGACGCATTCCTAATAAGGAACATTTCTATTACCATTTGCTGTTTTCTTCTATGTCTCATGCCCAGGGAGTTTTCACCATGTTGGTTGTTTTTCTAATGAAGATATTCACAACATAACTGATACTCATAACTTTCACTCCATTCTACGATTGTGAACGTGAACTACATGTTTAGGTGTAGAAATAAATTAGACAGGGTATCAAAATCCCAAGTCTTGTATTTTGACAGCATCAACAGAGAGTGTAGGCGAGCGGTGATATACAATACCTGACAGGCTGAAAATCAGGCTGACTGTTTTCTTAATTAAATAGTACTCACTTTTACTTGCAACACTTAGACAAAAGATGTCATTTATAGAAGAAGGTGGGTCCGACCTGTGGAGATATTTGTGTTGAGGCTCGCCTGCACAATTTGACATTTTATTTTCCTTTTCCTTTTCCTTTCATTCATTTCTGCACTCCTGTCTTTTTTCTGTCACTCTTAAATTCACTCTCTGCTCACCTCTTTCCTTTCCACTTATTTTTTTTTACTTCTTTCTCTCCTACACTTTTCTCCTCCTTTTCATTATCAAACTCTTCTCCAACACTTTCTTCTTGGTCCATTTGCCTTGATGGTCATGAGGAAGCTTTACGCTGCCCACCTGTCTATCATCAAGGTTAAAAAGGCATATTGCTCCTCTGGTCAGATTCTGCAGCACTTTAATATCAGTTTAATTTGAGGCGATAGCCAATTACTTTGCAAAACTGCAGGGCACTCTTTGGAATGTCATCTTAAACGCATTGAAGGAATACACTATTTGCCACTCACAGTAAGTTTTCAATGGTGGAGAGTATGATGGCCTAAACCAGAAATAAATCATGTCTCCACATACATTTGTTGTTACAGGGCTTCTGGCATTGAACAAATGAGCCTACACTGAGCCTGCCTGTGGTGCAGTCTACAAATGAAAGTCTGCCCTTGATATGAATCATACATGTGTGGATATCATTGATGTCTCACGCAGTATCAATTTCCCGTCTCTGCCCTTCCAATAAAGACTTTGATCAATTGCTGTGCTTCTGCTATTGTGTCAAAGGACATGGATCAAGCTAACTAGCAGCCTGTGCTCTTCTGTCTTCTCCCCTTTTTTCTTCATCTTCTTTTGAATTTCATACATCTACTTCCTTGTTCCTTGACCAATCGTGTAATGCAGCATACAGGAATGTTCCAAGGCTGGCAGCTCTGACAGCCCTGAGTGGAGCGCTGAGCCATCAAAGGTTTCAGCTGGCACAGCTGAGTGTCACATATTAGTCTTAAATGATGTGAAAACTGTGAAAGCCCTGCCATCATTAGAATTCTTTAGGGGGAAAAAACGGATACAGGGATAGAGGGGAGGGTGGTGTGTAATAGTAGAAAGATCTGAGAGGGCTCGGTGACGTGCAGTGAAAGAGACCAAGCCACTGTTACGGTGGAGTGCATTAACATTCAGCTGACGTGCCATGCTCCCCACACTGGAAAATATATGTATTTTTTTTCCAGCATTATAACCCTGTTTATCACCATTTGTTTGTTTCTTGAAACGTAAGGGGGCTTGGAAGAAACCGTGATAAATTACTGACTCTTAGATGGAGAAGGACGGGAAAGAGAAAATTGCAAAAGAAATATTTAGGACACATAGTGGCTGCAATGTAGAAAACTGACAGAATTAGCACACAGTTAATTTCTAAGTAGTTCTGCCAATTGTCACTCGTCTGAATGCTTCATGATTCTTTATCGTCAGTGTGAGGAAAACACAAGGAACCTTTTAATGGTAGTTTTCACGGTTTTCACAGTTCCACCATTGTGCTGAAATCAGATGTAGATACTGGACTTGACAACCTGTGAATGTGTGAAAAACAAAATTATGTGTTTAAATGTTTTGTGCAGCTCAGTATGCAGCGTCCACATCGGTGTTTCTCTAGTATGCGTTTATGTGAGTGGACAGGTACAGATGTTTTATGCCTGCAGCGGCTTTTTCCCTCGTGTTGAACTTTGAGTAACAGGTCTGAAATAACCCAGAGACCATGTGTCTGTTCTCCCTCTCCCCCTCCCCATCCTGGTTTTCCTTTTTGTGACTGACAGCGGAGGACACGTGCGGTGGCACCCTAAGGGGCTCCAGCGGGCTCATCTCCAGCTTCGATTTCCCCAGCGGTGACTCTTCTGGCACTGGCGGAGGCGCTGGGGGCCTGGGGAGCAGCGGGGAGTGTAAGTGGACCATACTGGCAGATCCGGGGGACACCATCTCTTTGGTGTTCACTGAATTTCAGATGGAGGAGAAGTCGGATTATCTGGAAATAGAAGGATCTGAACCGCCAACAATCTGGTGAGTTGACCTGTGAGGAAGAGTGATGGTGGGAAGTGCTTGTATTTCATTAGATGAAAATTCAGGTGTTACATTTCGAGTGGTACCGAGACTGGAGGTGTTTATATTTGGTGTTGACGAGTTGTTAACCGAAAGGTTGTTTTCATAGGTATGCAGGATGTCTTTTCACAAATGACTGCAGAAAAAAATGTGTGCTAAATTCCGTAGGATTCATTATCTTTCTGCAATTAAATAAATCATTTTCAGTGCTTTAGTGAAACAGTTAAATGATGCTGTATGTTCTATTAAGAAACAGGCCTGCCAAACTGAATACAGGGCAGAAAAGTTCTGAAACCCAGAGTTATAATCACTTTCATTACAGACTGTTTTGTAAGTTTAAAATCTTATATATTTTTTTAAAGTACATTCACAAAGTAATAAAGTTTTATTTCTGTAGCCAGCATGTTTTAATGGACTTTCCAGGCCAACAGCTATAGTTGCAAACTCAACCCCAACTCTCCAAGGTAACAAAAAAAAAGTTTTTAAATCAGAAAAAATGGAAGTAGTGCAGAGGTATCCCAAAAACTTTAAGATTTGAAATTGCAAAAACCGAACAGGAACTTTATTGTGTAGCACAGTTTCATTTTCATCCAGTATTAACATCACATTTGATTTAGAAAACTAACTGACCTGTACTCTTGCTGAGTACAGTGTAGAAACTGTACTATGTTTTATCAAAACGAAATGGCTGTGGGCACACAGAATAAAGACAGGTGGATGCACAGTAAGACAAGGCTGCATTGCCCTAGGATTTTGTCTTCCTTTTTCAGTAACCAGGGGCCTGCCGGCTGGTGTCTGAAACCACACAAAGGAACAAAAGTTTAGTATATATCTCGTTGAGCATGACCATGTAACATTTTATGGAGACAGTGCTTTAAATTTAGCCACATGTATTTAAACCGGAGGGGAGAAAAAAAACAGCTGTCTGGTATGCAAATGCACTTTTAATGAATTTCCATGGACTGTTGTGTGCTGAAAACATTTTAAATCTGCTGCATAACTTTGATTGAATTAAATCAGTTCACAGAGATTCCCTGTTGTATAATACAAATTACACGTGAATTACAAATCTTTGACAGTTTTTTTTGTTTCAACAGCAGCATCAGACAGGTTTGTTTCTATCTTTCTGTGTAGGCTCTATTTAGAAGTCGATCTCAACTGAAACAAGAAAATATGAAATGGGCTTAACCCTCAACCTGCAGACTGAGGTTATCCGTCCCTCCTGCATTCTTTGTGAATGATGGCGTCCACCAGGTTTATGTGATCCTGGCAGGCATTAATTATAATTGGCTGAAAGTAGCTCTAATCAATCATCAGGCTAGAAGCTTTGTTGTCCCTAAGGGTTGTCATGTGGTGTCAGAAGGAGAGCGAGAGGCAGACATTGTCAGTGGGAGTCAAAAGGAGAGGTGCTCTGAGTGTGGGGATGACTGCTAAGTGTATGTTGACGTAGCTAAGAAGAGTTTGACAGGGAGCCGATATGGGATGACACTGATATGTTTTGACACACCATCAGGTAACCCTCTTCTCATTGGTACAAAAGCTCCAAAATTAATTCTTTCAATTGACAGAAAAGCCAAGCATCGGAGTTCATTGGCACAGAGATTGTCTTACCTTGTGTCTTCTACTTTTTTGAAACATGGCTCAAAAAATATCAACTATTTACATATGTTTTATAACTGTTTGTTTCTGGTATTCAGTTCTCTGGTCATAAAACAATGTCGCATATCAGAGAGACTGTTCATTTGTGGTGGAAACTTGGGATAATGACAAAAGCAGACATTTTACTGACCTGATTTGCTCTGATCTGATTTCTTTTATCAAACAACTCTTATTAATTATATGTGAAATGCATGAATAATTTACATTAATAATAACCAAACAAAAAAAAATGAACACTATAATGCTATAAAAATTGGTGAGTTTGTAGAGAAATGTCCTGTTTCTTATGTTTGGACATTAAAAACCTCTCGTATCTATTTCACTTTGCACCCATTCAACATACGTTAATACCACCATCTACAACAGAGTTTTTCATACATTTCTAACAGTTAGGTCATCTTACATGACAGCACTTAGTTATCGGGTAAATTTAATTAAGCTGTATTTTTTGTGTCAACACAGGGTGCGACATTTTAATATTAAAAATGTATATTACACTGTCAGTATATCACTTCCATTAAATCCTGGGTGAACTGATGCATTTTTATTACTGCTATTTATTTTTTTGACTTTGAAATGACACATATTAAGTTCATTTATCAGGTAAAGCAGATGAACAAGCAGTGTGCACAAGAGTTTTTCCAATGTGTGTGGCAAGTGGGCACCGTGCATCACTTGAAACTCTAGGATGATGTTATTGTGTGTCACCGAGTGTCAGACGCTGTCAGGTAGAGTTTTCATTTTAAGCCCTACAATCCAAGTGGGACCCAGGGAGCCTGAGTGCAGTGGGCCAGAATTTTAGAGCAATGGCTTCAAGTTTGCCAGGTAAACAACCAGACGAGCAAACAAACACGATTCAGAGCGAGTGATTCTCTCATGCCTATAAAATTCATTGCCCTCGCTTGCTCCGTTTTTATGAGGGTCTCTGATTGTGTACAAGGCCATTGGACAGCTAAACTTTCCAACATCCTAACATATAGCAGCAGCTGCAGGCAGAGACAAGCAAACTGTCAATTTGCCCTTGAGGTTTACAGCTGCTTAACAATGATTGACAGCCTGCAACCTCCAACTTTGCTCGGTTAAACATTACCTATTAGCGTTTTTTAAGCAACCAGACATAGAAATCGATCTTCTTAACTTGTTATCCTTCCTCCACCTGTGGTGTTGCATATTATTATTATTATTATTATTATTATTAAGTAACGATACATGAATACATATGCATAGAAATATGAATGCTACCAATCTGTTGCAAATAAATAAACCTTGATCACTGACAGGATAATTAACTTAAGTGCTGAAGAATTGGAGACCATTTAATTGCTAGTTAGATCAAAACATACATGTATTTACTGATAAAATAGAAATTACAAGACGGAGTCAACATTTTGAACTACATAATTTTGCAAGCCACTTTCCTGAGAGGAGACATATACATGACTACTTAAACTAAAAACCAATTCCAAATAGTTGAAAATCCACAAAATCCAGGACCACAGGGCAAAAAAAAAAATGTTTTGCTGACACCTCTTAGCAGCTTTTATCCTTTTATCAGTTGAAGATTTCTATCAGATCTCTGCAAATGAGTTTATTGATTCCATCGTTGTCAAACTGGGGAAGGTTGATGTGAGGCTGCACATCAATCACCGTGAAAATAGACAAAAAAGTCTCCATTTCCTTTGACAAAAACCAACACTGGAGTCTAGCTAGGCCAAGGAAAACAGTTCTTTGTTATTCTTCTGACCTTTAATATGATTGTTCAGCCCTGTTCACAAAGGGCAAAAACAACAAGCTGTAGATTACACGTCAGTCATTATTTCAAATATGGACACAGAACATAAAACCTGAATGGCTTTGCAAATATTAGATACACTTTTTGCTTCTATAGTATGAAATTTAAGCAGAAAATCTTTTTATGTTTTTCGTTTTTTTTTTCTCCAAGTTTGGCTTGTTTTCTACCTTTTCAGTCCTGATCCACCCTCTTGCAGATTTTTCCTCATTACTGACTGTAACATTGATTTTGCATGTTGTAAACATGCTAAGAAAGGCTAAGGCTTTTGAATAGATATCCATTTTACCAAACAATCTTGCTTGGCTCACTGGTTTTAAGCAGTCCTATTCCAATAGTGTGTCTAAATGTTTGTAAAAGCGAGATTACAATATTCAAAGCTGGTTGAGAGCAAGAGGTCCCCTGCAGCTAAATTACCAACTTTGCCTAAATTATCTTGTGTATTAGATTCAATTTCTTCTTTCTGGGATTTATTATTGATAGACCAGGCAAAACATAACCCATCAAAGTGTCTTCAAAAGCCACGCTCTGCTGTGGTCAGTCTGGGAAGAATGCGATGCTTAATTGAAGGAATGTGAATTGAAAATTGACTCGCGTATTCCACCAGGGCAATTAGTCTAAGTAGCTACTGGGTATACAGCAAGTTGCTCACTGTTCTCTGAAGCCAGTGTACTGGCAGATCGACAAGTTTGTCTCCTGAATAGTAACTGATGAGGGAGCAGCAGAAGGGATAGAGAAACAGCTTCTTCCTTATCACACAAAATATTCATATAATTACTCCCTCCTGTCAGATTTTATCAAATATGTGCAGGAGGAAAAGACAAAATCACCTGACCCTATCTTTTTTTTGACAAATTTGAATTGATCACTCATTATCTGTGGTGCACCTACATGTAACCTGCTTCACTGTGAAGCCGAGTTGAGACACCAGAGATTTCAGCTTATCACTATGGCCTGGAGGCCACGTTTGGCCACAGTGCCTGCACACTGGGACTCGTTACGCTGGTATTTTGATGAGATTGCCATGCTCCCTTCAACCCTTCATCCTATCAAATCATGCACATTTTACTGAGAGAACTTTATGAGAACTCTCTAATACGCCTTGCAAACCTATGTCAGAAACATCTACCAATAGTCCTTGAGTTGCCTTAAATCAATGATATGAAGCGTGCTAAAACTTGGATGAAACCAAGCACATAAAAACACTGCACTCATGCCAAGAAGTAATCTCCGAAAAGCCATATTGCATATCTATGAAGGAACAAATAGGCAGCCTGAGTGAGTCTGCAGAGATAGAATGGCAGTGCATTATGTGAGGAATCCATTTTTCCCCATTGGACTTTCTCATCTCTTGTCACTTGGTATGCACTGGAGGAGATACACGAAGAAAACAGTAGACAGCACTCACTTGTTCTTATCTGTTTTAAGAAGACTGGGAAGCCAAACTTTCCACAAGTAATTTATTTGTTTCCATGACAGTTACATTAACAAGTAGCAGTGACGTGAAACAATGTTTTGCCAAGTAGCTGTGAATTATTTTGCACAACCATCTGGCTGCTCTTGAAAATGTCACGACAAACTGGACATACAAGGACAAAATGAGAAATCCAATGATGTTAAGTAAATAATAAAATACAGTTTATTATCTATGAACAGTTACTTTACATTTTCTCAGACATAAAGACCATATTGCTCAGTTATGTACAGCACTCAGTGTCTACCAAAAAAAGACATGAGCAATTTTTGGCACACAAGTCATCAATTTCTCAGATCACATCAAATGCTCTAAGTCTTTCTTCTGTGCTTCCTTCAGCCTGTGAGCACATTTGTGTTCATTTAGGTGTGTACTCAGCGCAGCAGCTGGAGGGAGTATTTCTGCTGCGAAACCAGGCGTCCCTGGAACCATATCACAATACATGGCATATTTTTTAGCACTTTGCACCCACATTGCAAGGAGATTTTTGCTTGCAGACTGTTGAGCTTAATAGAAAGATTTGCCATTCACATTGATATAATATTGGGTAATTCCTCTGTAAGGTGGCATTAAGCCTTTATTTACTGTTGATAGCAGATCGTGTTTAACTTCCTCTGCCCCACTTTGCCTTTGTGAGAAACAATATATTGACTTCCACTGGCCCTTAAATCCGTAACATCACTTCCGTGCTGCCTGGAGAATCTGTGCAGCATCTGGATGGCTACAGCTTTATTATCATGATCCATGTTCTTTTAGACTTCTAGAAGAAATCTTGTGTTAATTTGCAGCTTTCTTCATGATACACATGGTGACAGTTCCTTGTGCATCAGTTACCTCGAAGCTGCTCTTTTTCATTCTGCCCGTCACCTGGTATCATTAGCATTTTATAAATGACGCAAAGAGAGAAAAGGTCAACTTTTGTGTGAAAATCAATTACCTTTTAAATTCCCTCTAGGAGCAGCCATCATCTTCTCTCCAGATGGATAATTTAGATAAAGAATATCAGTATTCAAAAATTGCATGTAATTTACTCAGCCATTAGAAATAGAACATGCAACAGCCAATAATGTGCCAGACACATGTTTTACTCTGGGGTAAGAGTTCAAATTGAAACGGCAGGGACCACTGGTATTATCAGAGTTAGGAGAAATCAAACCTCTACCAGGCTCCCTAATGTTTTTTTATATATATATATATATCTGCAATGGCCACCAGTTGGAAAAAGTCACCTTCTCCCCTTTGCTTCTCTCCATCACGCCCTTCCTGCCGCTTTCTCTCCCTTTAACTGCCACTTTCATTTCTTTCGTTTTGCTTTTGTCGCTCTGCCCCTTAGGCCGCTCTGTAGTAAATGCCAAAGAAATTACATAGAGAAACAAACCTTAAACACGACTGCGCACACCTCAACACACACAATAAAAGACTTGCAAGTGGGTGGCGAGCACACACATACATATA